>NC_062520.1:9270345-9570345 GCF_022655615.1 Tachysurus fulvidraco | reverse complement strand
AGTGTAAAAAAGTCTCCATAAAGTTTTAAAGTAAAAGATTCAGTTAAGGTTAAGGGAGAAGAGTTTCTCAGACGATTACTTAAACACTGAATACAATCAGACAAAATTAATAATGGAAAGGTTTAAAATGATTTGGAAACCTTTTTCTCCTCCTCATCTAGCAATTTGAAATCAGCAACTGAAAATATTTTGGGCAGACCGTTTCCAGAAGATATCACAAAGTCTACACATAGGCCAGATGAACTATATAGCCAAATGCACAAGGACACTGAAGTATTGGGTATCCTGTTCCAAAAAATGGGCATTAAAAATGAGAATGTCCCATTGTATTGGTGTATCGGTTTGTATTGGTTTCAACGACATCAAATCAGAGTGAACAACCGGTTAGGTCACTTAGTTCTAGTGAAATTCTAGTGAAAAACCTTATTGCTAAAGCAAAAGACATTGTAGACAATTGTCTGCTTCCTACTTTGTGATAACAGTTTGGGGAAGAGCCACATATGATGTCCTGGTCAGATGTCCACATACTTTTAGCCATGTAGTGTGTTATCTTGGTGCCTGAAACATCAAGATACTGTAGGTAGGGGAAAAGGGACAGAGATGCTTAGTGACCATAATAGACTTTTTATGGCCTTGGGTTATTTTCTGTGTGAAACAAGTTTTGAACACACATCCTCTACCCCTTACATATCCTATACCCCTATACATCCTATACCCCCTACACATTTAAAAGGTTTTTGGGGCAATTTGCTAAAAGGTAACAGAGGTCAGGGTAAATATGAAATTAAAAGTTCATGTGAAAGACCTAATCATATCCAAATAACCATATATTAGAGAAGAGAACAAATCTAAAGTCCTGAACATCTACTGTACACTCAAGCTTACCCAGAACTGCACATCCCAGGCTTCCTTCACTTCCTGTGCCTAAAGTCATTTTAAGTTATTTTGTGATCAGTGTGTGAACATCAGTATTAGTTGTCAAAGCATTTTTAACATTGTACTGTAAGTTGCAGCTGATGGCACTGTCAGTATTTCATAGAAGAAAAGGTACTGTAACAAACACTATCTATATATGCAACAGGTGCAATATAAGTATTCCCACACTGTTCTCTTTATCCAGTGTTATTTCAAAAGGATGTAATTTATTTTTTGTAAGCATAAATGAACAAAAAAACTTTTTTTTTAAATCTTGCATTTTTGGCAAAGTCAATAGTATCAATATAAAAAGATTGTTTTAATATAAAAAATGTTACACATTTGTTGATTATGTTGATTCATTGCTCAAAAGCTGCTACTGCGAGGCTTTGGAGCAAGGCCCTTGACCCCATACTGCTCAGGCATATAAATGAGACACTATGGAAAAGGTAAAATATCATTAATGTAAACATCACCCTAAAAAAGATGACTAGCATAGGAACATTTCAAATATAATTCATAGTCTATAATTCATCAGTCTTGTTTATAAGTGTTGACCATATAAACACTGAAATTATTTTATTCTCTGTGGTGTTTTTAACCCTTGGTTATTTCCAAAGGATTTTTTTCCCTCAGAATGACCAGTCAATGGAAGCAGAAAGTCAAATCTGCACAAGGGTTAATCATTTTAATAACAGTACCACATTGGCCTAATAATGCTCACAGTTGAATAGATTATGTTAGCCTTACCTTTTCCCTAGAAACATCCTACACTATTTTCAGTAGATTCTACAGAAAGATTCTACCTACACATCAAAGTCAGTAGAAGCTTAGATGGGAACAGTACAGACTTTCCAAAGTTATTATTCTGTTGGTGAAAAGCCTTATCTGTAGATACTCCTAACTCACAAATAAACATTCTGAATAAAGTATCTAAAGATCAACCCAACCTATTTATTTTTCCTGAATTTCTAGCAGAGTGCTTCTTGGAAGCAAGCATGGCAGGGGTGAGTGTGTAAAGTTGACATGAACAGGTGTGTTTTTTAACAGTTCTAAAGTGCTCTGTACCAACACATGGATTAACCACTAAACTAAGGTTCTCAAAAAAATAAGTTGAACTTAGAAAACATTACAAAATATAATGGGTCGAAGTATCTGAACCCAATGTTCTTGGTTATTTTAGTGTTTGGGCATTTAATGTTTTAGTCATGACTCATGTGTGCTCTGTGCTTGACGTCAGCATTGA
This sequence comes from Tachysurus fulvidraco, assembly GCF_022655615.1. NCBI lineage: Eukaryota > Metazoa > Chordata > Actinopteri > Siluriformes > Bagridae > Tachysurus > Tachysurus fulvidraco. The sequence goes on along the minus strand of NC_062520.1, from coordinate 9,568,184 downwards.
AATACCAAGAGGAAAAAGGTTTCTGCTTATTAGAGCTAATTTTAAAATAGGAACAAGCGGTGAGAATATAGAAACATGCAATGAAATGTGACTTTGTTAGTGAACGATGAAGGAGTGACTTAGTGAGTGGATAAAGGTGAACTGCATGAACCATTGACTGCTTTAGATAAAGGTACATGTGAGCAGACTGTTCTCTCTGTGATATCATTCATTCATTCATTCATTCATTTTCTACCGCTAATCCGAACTTCTCGGGTCACGGGGAGCATGTGCCTATCTCAGCCGTCATCGTGCATCAAGGCAGGATACACCCTGGACGGAGTGCCAACCCATCGCAGGGCTCACTGTGATGTGTTAATTCTATATCAATCTTTTTGCTATTTGCAAGCACACACCATTCACTTATGCATCTTGCTTTAGTCTAGGTGACTGATAACCTGTACAGCTACATGTATAAAAGAAAATCAAATCAGAAATCAGACTAATTACATGTCATTGGTGATTCCATATTATAACCTCAACTGCTTAAACCCATTGAGTCTTATTACCTTTATGACTATAAGATAAAGATATGAAGATAAGTCTTATCTTCTGCCTGATCTGTGTTAAATACTTAATCTCAAATAAAGTTAAGTATTCAAACAAACAATGCTAGATCCAAAGTCACCATAGTAACATTTAACACTTTACGGTACATCATTTCCATCAGACTGTCGAAATGTCTACTATATCATGTGTAGGAGATCAGAAATAAGTGTGGGCTTGGGTGGGTGCGTGTGTGTACACATTTTCAGTCAAGAGAATGTCTCAGAATTTGTGGTGACCATTGATTTTTCTTGATGATTCCTGAGTTCTGACAGCGTGAACACTATCTGCAGCTGTGCTCTGGGAAAACGGTCGCCAATGTCTCTGGCAGTGCCATGTTCTATCAGAAATATCATTGCAATCAAAAACAGAGCTCTCAGAGTTGCCCACAGAATTTTAACCATCAGCAAGAGCTGTATTACCTCTGGTGCTTGTTGGGTTATAGGAAATGAGAGTCATTGTTTTACAGTAGCCTATTTTTTGAGCATTTTCACTTAAGCTTCCAACATTACGGTTGCTACCAATGCCAATAGTACCAACTGCTATACAGAAGTAAATGAATGAATCCATTTCCTGGACATTTGGCTGAATTTAAGACACTGGCGATATAGTGTATCACTGTTTGATGCACACAAACAGATACAAAACATGGAAATAAAGCTTAGACTATAAATAAGAACAAGTCTACTCTACTGTTTTTAATAAAACCTGAGACATACTGTGATATCAAGTGTAAGGATTTCAATTTGAATACATGAATGCTGAACATTTATGTACTTTCAAAACCAGATTACTTGATAGTTTATCATATGATGTATTCACCACAATGGGCCTCATTTATCAAGCCGGTTATGAGCGGATTTATTAAATCATAAATCTTTCACTCGAGCATTTACACAAGAAATTTGCTATTCATGAAAATCCTATAAATTCGGACATTACAAAAAACCTTTTGCATACTAGACATGCTCCCGAGTGAGTAAATTTAGACACAATACAAACTCATCTTGATCGATTAATGCATTTTTATACATAGAATATACTATTTAGGTTAAGTTGCTTATTTTATCACATTTACAGCATTTAGCAGACACACTTATCCCAAGCAAATTGTGGAACTGCTTTGACATCTCCAAGGCATTATCCACGTCACAGTTCACTAGGTCAGGGACAACCATTAGGAATTTTGTGTTTTTATTTATTTATTTATTTATTTATTTATTTATTTATTTATTTATTTATTTATTTTACTACAACTAAGTGCAGTTTTTTTACTATCAGCATTAACTAAGCAATATTAAAAAATATATAGAAATCAAGTCACCACAAACTGAATAAATAAGACTAATTAAACCGGACATTTAATTTTAACAAAAATTTCACCAAATAAACAGAGGACAGGTCAGTCTTTATGCTTATAACAGAAACCTATAGTTTAAAGGAGGGTTAAGCATTTACATAATTAATATTACAGTGTACATGATGAAAAAATTGTGCTAACGGATATAATCAAAATAACTTCCACTTCTGCCTTTTAGTCTTTACTCTTATCATTTATTTTGTGCCCCTAGCTGTCTGTGCACTTGAACCTAAATGGAGAATGGAGTTTTGGGTATCACTATTAATGTTATACTAAAATGGTATGGTTCTTTGGAACTTTGCCTTTAACGTGTGCCTGTAAAGATCATGCTGACCGAGGAGTTAGTTTAACACCAGTATTCTCCAAGCGTGCTTCACACATACAATAAATGCTATGATTCAGTAAATTATTGAATAAATAACTCACTCTGGGATCACTTTCTACTGAAATGACTTTTTACAACTATTTTACACTATTATATTTTAACACCATTTTAAAAAAAAGGCTATAGGTCTTTCACAGCTGGACTGCAGTTATTAGGAAGCTAAGCTCCAAGATCAGCTTCATGGACAGCTGCACCTTTAAATACAGCAGCACATCAGTAAATCAGCACCGTGGATGGGCTCTCCAGCTGTCCTCCTGCAGCCAACATCTGTCTCACCAGCTGAACACAAGCAGCAATTAAAAACATCTGATACTGTATGCCTACATTTAAAGAAAACTTTTTAAAAAGGCCAGTGTGCATTTTAAAGTCACCAGAATGATAGATATTACTATATACATTTTACCCTATAAAGGAAAAAACAGGTCAAAAACAAAACAATATATATTTGTTTTTGTCCGAAGCGCTTTGTTCATGTTCCCTCTAGTAAAGCTACTAATTATCGTCACTAGACATGGTACAACAGAAAAGCTAATTTTATAAACCTCAAAGATAAATGGTGGCTGTATGTAAAATCATTATAATTAGACATCTAAACAAAGCATGAAAGTAGCCACTACCACAATTGAGGTAGTGTGTCAATCATTGAAATCTATGATGCAGAAATGTCAGAATCATACTGGCCTCGCGAACCTGCAAGAATGCTGGAAAGATGAAATGGCTGGCAAATTGATGGAACAGAAAAAAAAAAAACAATGACAAGGAAATGTGCTGAAAACCTACTGAAAGGGAAAGATTTTGAAAACGTATTGAAATTCGGTGTCATTACAGTATTGAAGTCAGTTTGCATACTGACTCGCATGTTAGGCTAAGCAACATACAAAAATTAATAGGGAAATATTTTAACTAACGAATGAATTTGTAGTGGTGACTAACAGATTTGAGGTTAAAAAATTTGATTCTTGCTCATATACGTGAATTTCAGGTGTTTTTTCAGTCATGCTGAAAAGTGTTCAAATATTTGATTTTCTACACTTAATATGATTTTTCTTTTAGTAAAAAAAAAAATTACAAGAACTGAATGTCAAAATCAGGTCACATTACTGCTGCTCTATTCTACAGCACATGTTCTCATTGTAATACTATAGCTACAGTTCTCATCAACATGAACATTCTTACAAGATTTTAAAATGTTATTGGTTTATGTTTGGAGTTTTTCCAGGCAATCGTAGCTCAGTGGTTGAGACATTGGACCATTGATCGAAATTTTGCGAGTATGAATCCACCTAAAGCCCCAACTACTCAGTATAAATGATATAAACGAAAGTGAATCTGGATAAGGCATCAGTCAAATGCCAAACGCAAATGTTAACTGTGTGAATTGATTACTCACTCTATACAATACAACCTAGAAGATGGATATAGTTATGTATAAGAAATTAAATCATGTTTAGAAAAAAACAAATTTTTTGGTCAACTAAAAACAATATATTCCCATAAATCTGACCAGCCACATACTGTACCCCTTCCCTGCCACCACAGCCGACTGTGGGGTACTCTCATTAGTGCATTCTTACTGTCTCTCAATGTGGACTTTCCTCTCAAGGACATTGAGACATACCCAAAAGCCTCTTCAGTCTTGTATTAGCGTTGTGCTTCAATTTGTTTTAATGATCAGCAATTTCTTTTTCCACCCTAGTCTGTTGTCCCTTACACACTAAGTTTCTTTTTTTTAAGGCCTTTCTGTATTTTGCTCTGTTCATTATTCCTGCAATCCTGAGTTGTCTCCCAGCACTTGCCTCAAAGAATTTGGCAGTATTTTTTTTGCCCCTCTTTTCCAAGGCACGTCTGTCTTGGGCACCAAGTCTGAAGACTAAATACCATTGAATCCTGGCTAAATCAAAAATCCTTCTAACACAGTACAAGAATTTAAACATCAGCTTTTAGTGATGGGGCAGAGAACTAGAACTGTGGTCTCCTTGAGACAAGTAAGGAAAGACAAGCTGACAGGAATGGCTGGAAAGCTTATAATAAAACACTTTGCACTGAGGCTTCAGGCAGAGGGAGAGTAAGAGCAGTTTGTGGGGGTCTGGATGAAGCCACAGAGCATCCAATGTGCGTTTTGTACTGGACATGTCTCTCACAGTGAATCAAATTCTTATCTTTACCCATCAGTCCCTGCAGATTTCCAGAGTTCAGCACCGGTTCTGCCAGGCATGTTTTTTTAGGCGAACCTGAATAGACACACACGTTATTATCCTTCCACTGGCATAATTATTAGCACAGCTAATTAGGACTACAAGACTATACACCTAACCTATTCCTAACCTTAAACTTGAACTAAAATGACTTTTTTTAATTAATTTCTGGTAAAAATGAAGGCTATAATCACACCAAAATCACAAATCAAACTATAACAAGTAGAAACAAATATATAAAATAATATTTAAAAAACAAAACAAAAGATACATAACCAGACTGTTAGTGTTTCTCTGTCTGTTGGAAAAATATCTGAGATAATAAGGCTCTTTGGACACTAACCAATTATCACCAAGTTAATTCCTATCAAAAGTCACATTTGCTTGGATGTCACATGAGAAAAGTAGCCTATCTTAAATATAAGAGTACGACAGCAACGTGGGCTACTGTAAAAAAGCAAACGATTCAGACAAGAAAAAGACAAAGGGAACAACGTTGCAATCACAAACAAACCACTATCCATTTCGTTTTGTCTCTTTGACTCACTCATCTCTACATATACACATTATTATAACTGTACACTTTCTGTTAAAATGTCAAAGATTGCTTTTAATTTGTTTAACAGGCAATGCTTCATGTGAGAGACCACAATCAGGAAACCATTTCACTGGGGTTAAGCAAGGCCAAAGAAATAAACAAACCAAACACTATCACCCTAAACAAAAGTACCTTCACTAAACATAAAACAAAAACACATCTGTCCCACAAAACCTTTCCTAATCCAACACCCAGAGAAACGTTATAAAGAAATTGACACGTGCCGCCTTCAAGCAGAGTTGAGACGAGATTATTCACAATTCATACAAACAGCATACACACAAAAAAGCAAAAGGATTCAGTGTGTTCTCCTCTCATTTATACTCCATGCACAGGAAGTTCCCCACCTGTAGCAATCAACAGCCAAGCATGGTGATGGCTTCCCCCTAGGGTGAGGGAGGACTGATACAAACTGACAAGAGAATACACAAAAAAGCACATGCACAAAATACATTCAAAGCGTTCAGTAACATCGACTAGTATGTGGTTTGAATCTTGGCTATCCCTATCCTTTACATTTTTGTGATGACAAATCATATATTCCTAACACAGTAAAATTCCAATCTGAGATTACTATTTTGAAGCAATAAGTAATTATGTTGAGGGCACGGTGGCTTAGTGGTTAGCACATTCGCCTCACACCTCCAGGGTCGGGGTTCAATTCCCGCCTTCGCCTTGTGTTCGTGGAGTTCTCCCCATGCCTTGGGGGTTTCCTCCGGTTACTCCGGTTTCCTCCCCCGGTCCAAAGACATGCATGGTAGGTTGATTGGCATCTCTGGAAAATTGTCTGTAGTGTGAGTGAATGAGAGTGTGTGTATGTGCCCTGTGATGGGTTGGCACTCTGTCCAGGGTGTATCCTGCCTCGATGACGCCTGAGATAGGCACAGGCTCCCCGTGACCTGAGAAGTTCGGATAAGCGGTAGAAAATGAATGAAGTTATTATGTTTTGGGTTTTTTTGGTTGGTTGGTGGTTTTGTTTTTTGAGTGGTCTTATAAGACTTTCTCCACAGAGAATGATGCAATGAAATTATATATAATGCAGTAAATGGCATCCAAGAAACCACTAACAGTAATTATCTCCAACAGGAAATTTAGCACTGAAATTAAGCCAACACTTCAATTTGTACTTAAGTATATTGCTTCCAAATGGAACATGAGTCAATAAAAATAGGAAACAATCAGAGCCAAGTAATCGGCAATCAAATGCACTTTATTAGTAACAATAAGACCCTATTTACAACTAAATTAATCCCCATGGAAGCAATTAAACACACACTAGCTGCTAATATAAATGATTGGCATTGACCTCAGTGTTTGCATTTAGACCAAACATTTGGACACATTAATGTGACTTTATAGATTTCAAAACTAGGAAGTAATTATGAAATATTACAAAAGCTTTTCATCTCCGTTTACCCGAGATCGAGAAAACTACGTCTTGCTTTGTTCATCTTCTACCAGTGCACATATGAGGGATTTCATGATCTCTTTTGTTCTTTGAAATATCAGCCTCTTTATTAAGTAACAAAGTTGGAATTAATTTATAGAATCTGCTATGACTTCAAGAAATGCAGAGGCCAAATTTAAAAATAAAACAAAATTAAATGAGCAGTGGGATATGCTGACATCGAGTGTTCATTTAGAGAGAGTCTGAGGAAAAGAAGATTAAAGCTTAAGGCAGAAGTGGCTTGGATCAGGACTTGGAATATGCAAATTAAAGGAAGAGTGAAACTAGATTACTACAAAACATTTTATGCTCCATGACATCATTAGGGACATACCCACACTCCCTGTGCCATGCAAAGAAGGCAGATTAGTTAAAAGCTAAATGGGCTGTGTTAAAAAAATAAATGGACTGCTAATGTATTAATGTGCAATGTTTATTTCTGCAGGCACAAGTATATATACTCATTACAGTCAATATATATTTGCAGTTTGAAATGTTTTGCATACTCTGTGTATGCATGTAGTGTATATACTCCTTGCTGTGTGAATCACTGAACAGTGATCATGGTCAGTGTATGCAGTGTTATATTTACTGTTTATTTTGTTAGTATATACTGTATCTGTTTATTGTACTTTTATCCAGTTAGACTGAAAGAAAATACGTTTTCTAAAACATACAGACAGGTAAAAAAAATAACTACAGTATTTGGTGATGCATTTCTGTGTAATTTGGCAGATTTAATGTTTCTGTAGAATTCATTCAGCTACAACCATCATGAGTTTCATCATCAATAGAGATTAGTTAGCCTGTTCCAGAAGCAGCCATGCAATCACAAACCATGATTCTACCTCCACCGTGGTTGACTGATAAGCTTGTGTGTTTTGGAGCAAGAACACAGCCTTTCCATCACTTTATTAGAGGTTCATCTTGGTTCCAGAACTTCATCTTGGTTCCAGGCTCATTTCCCTATTTCTTTGCAAATTCTTATCTAGCTTTCCATTTCTTACAACTGATGAGTGGTTGGTGTCTTGCGGTATGGACTTATATTTTTGCTCTTAAAGTCTCAAATTAAAAATGAGATTCAAATTCAGATTGTGGAACTATCATACCGTCAACCCTTCCCTTTGAGGTTGTTGCTGATGTCACTGGCTGCTGTTTCTTTTATTTATTTATTTATTTATTTATTTATTTATTTATTTATTTATTTATTTATTTATTTATTTATTTATTTCAGATTGTTTTTCTGTCTTGCTTTTCCTAATATTACTGTGAAACCATGGATATAACTAGACATCGGGTTTCTTCCCTAGTCAGACTCTACCAGGCCTTTACTGCAACTGTTTGTGGACCAATAAGGCTTCTGTTTTGCCTTCAGCAAGTGAATGCATGCTCAATTTGATTCAGGTCAGGTGATCGACCTGGCCATTACAGAACATTAGTCCTGCTTTTGAATTATGTACTCTGAAGCACAGCTGAGCACAAAATGAAGTCTAAAGCATTTGGCAGAATCTGAGCAGATATTTTAGCCATAATATATTCAAGTTGCTATTTGTCTTATTTGTCTCACCTGTCATTGGTTCACTGATTGTCCTTCTTTGGACCACATTTGGTAACTGATTCACTTTATAACTGATCCTTTGGATATTCCCTGACCCAGTCATGTAGCCATCACTATCTAAAGGAGTGCAGATCCTTAAACTTGCCCATTTTTCCTGCTTCCAACACATCAGCTTTGAGAACTGTCTGTTCACTTGATATCTAACCCACCCTTTGACAGGTGCTGCAGAAATGAGATAATCAATTTTATTCACTTCACCTACCAATAATTTTAATGTCACAGCTGATTTGTGTTTGTGTGTGCATGTGTGTGTGTGTGTGTGTGTGTCTGTGTGTCTGTGTGTGTCTGTGTGTGTCTGTGTGTGTGTGTGTGTGTGTGTATGTGTGTGTGGTAACTAAATGTGAACTTATGATGATGATAAATGGTGAAAACTATTTATACTTTCATAACTATATATATAGTATATTCATTAAAAAATATTTTTGTGGCTTTATGTTATCTGATAAATTGATTTCTTACTAAAGACCAAGAACAACTATATTTTATTTAACTTCTACGGACGTTCATCCCATCAATAATCTGTAATAATAATATAATAATAATAATAATAAATAAAAAAAAAAAAAAAAAAAAAAAAAATAATAATAATAATAATAATAATAATAATAATAATAATAATAATAATAATAATAGAAAACATCATCTACTTTATTAAACACCTATATTCCAGGTTTTACTATGATGCACAGGATTTATCTCTTTTCCTCTCTTTTTTATTAAAATATTATGGACTCAGCTGGCAGTTATATGAAATATATGATAGAAATGTTTCATCATACAATAACGGTGATCAAGCAGAAGAATGTTATATTGATTTGCAGCGACTCTACTCTCTAAGGGTACAAGTGGCGCCAAACCATGTCACCGCAATTTTTCACAGAGCATAACAGGCTCACCATTTTTGCTTTAATTTGTCACCCAGCTGTAGTATTCATACATGAATTACACAGACAGGGTATTGAAACCAACAGTGGTAACATATTGCAAGGAGCATTTTAATTAGGAAAAGCAAAGAAAACAAATCAAGTTTTCATCGTATATTCCTGCCAGGGTCTATTAAAGTTCCCCTAGAATCTGTTGGGGCAAAAGCTATTCTATTGCACTACATCTACATTGTCCTGCCTGCTGATCAATGCTTCTAATTGCTCCCCGTTTAAGCTTTAGTTGTAACATAGCAATTGACTTAATGAAAAATGAGTAGCAGCTATCATGAATAAAGGAAATGGTGATGCATTAGATCTATTGCATCTGATTAACCTGCGGTCAATCAACTGGAAGGTCTTTCGTGTGGCTGAAGTTGCAGTGCAGACCTCCCCTGCTATTTTCCCTCATTGCAAGAGTTATGATCGTCTGCCACTTGTGAAATGTCAAAGCCTCATTAAGCTTCCAGCACTCTGAGACACTTTTCATGAGGAAGAGACAAAAACAGCAATATGATAATGAAGTAAAACATGCAGATGAGCAAGAAAGTGGAGTAGAGCTAGCTGGAATAGGAGACAAAAAAAAAGGAAGAAAAAAATGTCTGTGTGCTCTTCTTTTCAGTTGTGAGGAGTCCTGCAGAGCTAATTTAATACCCTATGTTTAACAGTGTGTCAGTCTGTTTACAATTCGCTCTCTGCATAATACAGCCCACTTCAAAGCGGTCGCCTTCTGGAACAAATGGTGCATGTGTGCATGCATGGATGCTTTCAGAAAGATAAATCAAAAGATGTAGGGCTCACCCTGTCAAATTTTGCGCCGTGCATGTACATGTTGTGGTTAGTCAACGGTGTCATACAGTACAAGTGAATGTTTGAAGACTATGGTTTGGGCTCAAAATGTGCACACAAGTGTTGGCCTAAATGGTGAGGCAATTTTACAGAGCCTAGATCTCTGTCTCTTTTGATTACCCAAAAAGGTATGACTAAAAGAAAACGAAGCACACATACACACACTCACAGGATGAGAGAGAGAGAGAGAGAGAGAGAGAGAGAGAGAGAGGTGGGTAGGTGGGTGGGCAAAGGTAAAAAAAAAAAAAAAAAACACACTTGGCATAAATGGAACAGATTTTTCAAGGACATTCCAAAACAATTAAATTGTGCTTTGGCTAACTTTCCCATCAGTCCTTAAAATTCAGAAATCAAAGATTGATTTTGGATGACAGCCAATTTCATTTGATCAGAAGTGCATTATATGGTAGGGAAGAAAGCAGATTGAATTCAACGTTCAATTATTTGTGATGTTATATTAGTTATATAGCCCTATGAAAGCAAGGCAGAAAGAAAAACACTTGTCATGCTGCTCAGTGTTTCTGTTTAATAAAGGAACATTTTAATGTTTTCGAATGTAAACTGACATACAGTCTTGTCTGTATCTCTTTGTCCTGTGTCACTTTAGGCTGCTAATTGTATATATTTATATAATAAATTGTACTCATATATTAATATAAAATGCCCACAGAGGTCACAGAATTTCAATTTGAAATTCAGGGGATGACATGACTTCATTATCCGTGCCATAAATGGCTGAATATTTATAACCTGCAAGAATCTCAGTTTCCTAAATTTGCTGAAATGAGATTAATTATGCTTCATTTTAGAGCTTTTATATGCGATAAAATGAGAGCAGCTGTCATTAAAATGCAGTCTTTAATTTCTTGCCCCTTCTTTAAATCGATAATTATATACATTGATCTGATTAAGTGTATATTTGGAAATTTTTCATGAAACTTTTTTGACTCTTTGCAAAAACAAACAGTAGTCTATCCATACCAATCAAAAACCGGCATATTTACACTTAGTAGGATTCTGGGCTTGTTTGAGGGAGTGGTTCAGAATCACAGTTTTATGTGCTTTCAATACACATTGGGATGTGGTAGCCTAGTGGTTAAGGTGCTGGACTACCAATCAGAAGGTTGTGAGTTTGATTCCCAAGGCCCATAAAATGAGACAAAAATGTAAGTTGCTCTAGATAATTGAGTCTGCTAAATAATGTAGAAAAATTCTTTCCAAGCCAATGATGGATAGAGCAAATACACATGTCATTGTGCTGTTGGGTTTGCAAAATAGAAGGTCACAGGTCCATCTATTTCCTTTTATTACTTTGGTACACTCAAGCAGTAAAGAACAGCACTTTGTGGATGTGTGGCATGTCATCATGCAGGAATATCTCCTGCAAAAGAAGACCTAATCTAGAGTCAAAATGATTTTTAGCCATGGTCTGGTTTTATATATCAATAAAGTGTTTCCTATCCTCTGCTGACCACAAAAATCCTTTCCCTACCATTGTGAAACTTAAAATAGGAAATAACATGAGAAGCTGAACCACTCACAGCACAGAGAGTGGACAGCTTCTACACCTGATGCCACCCACACAGGAGTTCAGTGAAAACTCCATACCATTGTTTTCAAAAGAATCCATGAATCAGTTCCCAAGATTGTTTTTTGGTTCGAAAACTCTTTTTTTTTCCCACTGAAATGGAAAAAAAGTCCAGAAAAAAAAGGGTGTAAAATGACCTTAATCACATTAAGCATCACATCTTTACCTAATACATATACATTCACAGTGACATGCCCTCACTTTCTTTTGTGTTCCCATACACGTTTCACCAATTTCAGGACCTACTCAAGGTCCCCAATACACCGTGTGTCCCAGTTCTGTCTGTTCTTTCCCTGTTGTGTATGCTAGAATATGTATCAGGGGACAGATGCATACACAGTCAGAAAAAAAAAATCACCTGCAGGCTGCCCTTTCACTGTACTCAAATGTACAGGCAGAGGCTTGTGAGAAAGACTACTCTCAGTGGAAGTGTGGTACTGCCATACGATCAGTGCAGAATAATCAATGAAAAGAAATATATGGGACACAGCTCACAAGTAAGTGGATGTTCATAATAAAAGCTTCATGCAGACTGGCTGCTTTTATTTGGGTCTTGTTATTTTTATGTAACCTAGATGCAGAGTGGATGTGTTTAAATGCCCGGGTCTTTTTTTTTTTTTTCAAAGTGTATTCATTCGTCTGTTTGTTTGTTTGTTTAATCGCAGTGTAATTTCAGTGCATTGTGACGATTTTTATCATTTTATGAACACAAGATGTCTTTAATGTACTGTTCCATGTAATATAATGTTCCATCAAGCAAAAGGAAAATACCATATATAGAATATGGTTTTGTCTATAGAATAATGTTTGCTAAATTATCTTGCATTATACATTGTTGTTGTTTGTGGTGGTGCTGGTTTAGTTGTGGAACCTTGGTTGGTCTCTGGCTAATACACACAAGTCATATTCTTGCATGGGCAAGTCATGGTTAGAGATTCTGACGCGTAATCCTAAGGTTGTGGGTTCGAGTCGCGGGCCAGCCACGACTGAGGTGCCCTTGAGCAAGGCACTGAACCCCCAACTGCTCCCCGGGCACTACAGCATAAAATAGCTGCCCGCTGCTCCGTGTGTGTGTGTGTGTGTGTGTGTACACTATGGATGGGTTAAATGCAGAGAACGAATTCTGAGTATGGGTCACCATACTTACTGTAGCTGTATGTCACATCACTTTAAAAAATAAGTTTCACCCCAACTGTATAATATGATTTAAGATTGATAACTAAATAATTAGTTAATACTTCGGTGTTTAGTTCAGACTACTCCATACACAGGACTGGGTTTACGATATTCCATGATGAAGTAGAAACCGTGCGAATTGTTAAAAGATGTAAATACAGTAGATTATATACTATTGTGTTTATAGACTGTGATTACTTCATATGCACATTGTAAACAACGGTTTGTGCTGATAATAAAAATACCTTAAATTGCCTTAGCAATGTCATCTTTATTGATTGTAAATTTAAAACATACAGTACAGGAAACTATTACATGCTAATTTCTTTAATCATCCCCATGTCTGAACACAAATTAATGAATCCAAGTTTACCAGAATCACTAGTAAAATGTGTATAATAATAAATAACTGACTCTTTGCTATCTGTTTTAACCTGGTACTGGTGGTGATGAACCTGAAGCCAAATCCTCAAGGTAGGAGAACTCACTGGCATCCTCATACGGGACATTGTACACTTACACGTTACACTTATTCACACCTAAGGGCAATTTAGCATAGCCAATCCACGTTTGTATTGGGAAGTCATGGCCTAATGGTTAGAGAGTTTGATTCCTAACCCTAAGGTTGTGGGTTTGAGTCTCGGGCTGGAAATACCTTGAGCAATACCAGCATAAATGCTCCAGGTGCAGAGAACGAATTCTGAGTATGGGTCACATGTATGTATGTATGTCAAATCACTTATTTGGACGGTGAAAGAAAATCAGAGAACTTGTAGGAAACCCATGATTACATGCAAAACTTATATAACTAAGCAATAACTGGGGAGCCACTATACCCACTGTACCACCATACACCCATAAGATTTCAGATCATTTTATAATAATAATAAGAAAATAATAACAATTTCCATTTTGAATACTTGATAAGTGATAAGTAATAAGTGATAAGTAATTATATTTTAATTAGCTGAGTTACTGCATTTAATTATGAGAAATTGTTGTCTTTGTCACCCAGAACATATGCCATTTAATAACAAATATTAAATGAACGTAATTGAACCAAGCAAGCTGTTATTCATTGATGGATTATCCTGGTCAGGGTCTTGATGCCTGGAGCCTATCTAGGAAACACTCTGAAACTCAAGCAGAAATACACTCTAGACTATAATACACGGCAGTAGCTGTTACTATATTCCTTATAATTATATAGACTTTTACTGTCGTTGATCTATCTGTAATACCACCAGGCAATAAATCCCCGAGAATGTCTTTATGCTAAGAAAAAGTTCTTGTGTTAAAAGAAAAACTGCTTTAATTTTCACACATATAATTACTATGTGTCAAATCAGTTTAACAGGCATTGAAAAATAATGGACCTGCTTAATAGCTATAATAATGTGACGTTCTTGAAACTAGGTGTATACTGTATGAAGCATATTCCACAATGTTATAATAGCTCTGAAACCATGATAAATTTAAACATAATAATAATAATAAATAAATTAATAACAGAAGTGGAAAATTGTTGGACCCATAAAATAGAGAGTAATACATGAATTGAATTCACTATGATAGTCAGTATTCAATCCTTCCTATCTGACAGGTTCCAGACATGAAAAGAATCTTTTGCTCTCACTTAACACAATAAAATATGTTGGTGGAACGAAAGAATTTCCACATGAGACAGGTATCTAATAAAAGAAAGGTCAAAATCAGCAGCTCCTGCAAACAGAGGTGGACGCTGACAGGTCTGGTATTTACTCTGCAGGAGTTCCCATTGAGCGGGTGAGCAAACTGAAGAGGAGAAACACGTGCTTTAGTAAGGGAGAGCTCACTGTATTTGCATTCTGCTACTCACTGACAGCCTTAGGAGGCAGGACGTGAGGGGGAACACGGTTTAGGTAAGAACTTCATGCTGCACATATTCTACAAATCCAGTGCGCTATTAGAATTTATGGCCAACACACCGTAAAAAAGACCTAGGTTTGACCTGAACTAAACCCTCTAAGGTAAATTCAATATTTATTTTTGACACGGTTTCCTAAGCAGTGTTTACTGCTGTGTCAACAGCATCACCAAAGATAAGAGGCTATGTTTAATTAATTAATTAATTAATTAATTAATGGGTTCCTGATCCTAAGCTCATTTTACTGTTTGTGCAGAGTTTCAAGATTGGACTTCCCTATCTTTCTAATTGATAATAGATCTAACTTTTTATTAATAAAGTGTAAGACATGGTATATTGGACAATAACTAATCTTGAACAAATTTCTGTCTTTTGATATTTCTGACTTTTATTTATCTTTTTAATTTAATTTTTGATTTTATTACTTTAAACATATTCATTTCGAGTGCATAATATCAAATCATTTTTGCTTATACACAAGAATTCGAAATATTTCTGAAGTATGTTTTTTAGTGTTTGGACATTTCAAAATGGACATTTCAATGGAGGTTCTTCATGAAGCAATTAGATAACCACACACATTAACAAAAAAGGTAAATACCTAGGAGGAGGTACAATCCACTTAAATCTACAAATACAGATATTAGAAGCTTATTACTTTGCGAATCTAAATGGCAGGTCATTTAATGTGTTTGTAAAAATCCCTTTCGAATATTGGACATCTGCTCTGGGGGTTTATTATAATCAGATTCTCCACAGACAGGCTGGAATTAGTGTAACTCAATAGCCATGACTTAAAAGTAGGAGTAATTCCTCTGTAAATGGAACCTCCCTGAGCTAAATCCAATACAAAACAATAAGCATCCGGACTTTGTTCTATTTATGGAGGTTTATGCTTTTTCCTTCATTAATAAATTCACCCTTATTAATCAAAGTTGTATAGAAATGAAAATAAATTTGTGTGCCTGGAATAGAGTGTGTCTGAGTCAAGATAATTTGGTTTGATATTTAATTATAAATCTGATGATGATGAACTGTGATGATAGACACCTGAAAATAAAAAAAAGAATATATATATATATATATATATATATATATATATATATATATATATAAATATATATATATATATATATATATATATATACACACAGTGGTGCTGGACTTTATTCTGATGAAACATAATAGGTTTAAGTTCCGTGTAATAAAACTTGTATATCTCTGATGTGGTCACATTGCCACCCTACATGCATAACTCTCATGTAACATTTCAATGTATGATAAGGGAAAAAAATATGACTTGGTCTTTTTTCCAGTCTTCAACTGGCCAGTTTTGGGGTTGTAGCCAGTTCACCTCAAGGTTTGACATCCATTCTGAGATGCGTTTTGCTGACAATAGTGCAATGAATGCATATTTGGGTTACTATAGACTTAATTTCATATCATATTTCATTTTAATTTCAGTTTCATATTAGCAGACCCTAAATTCCCAAGGTGTATTTTGTTTTTCACACAATTTTATGTCAACTGTAAATGCTAGAAGATCAACCAGCTCACCTAAGGTACATTAAATTACCCCATTCACTGCTTCTGATGTTTAATGTAAGCAGTAACTGCAACCACAACATTAACTGCCCATCTCTTTACTTTGATAGCATGTTGTGAATCCTTTGATTTTCAGAGGAGAATAAATTTACCCTGGCTTGCATTCTACAAGACATTGAATGCATCATGTTGTGTAGTAATATTTCACCATGCTGAAATGATCGTATTGTGTCCGTATTCTACCTCATCTCAAAGAAACTTGACAGAGCTGACATCTTGCTATGCACCTGAGACCAATAATTATTTCACACAAAGAAAGAAAGAAAGAAAGAAAGAAAGAAAAGAAAAATGAATTATTTTAATTATTATACAAATATAAAAATATTACTATAATTCTAAAAAATGAAAATAGCCCTGAAATTGAAAAAGTGTCCTAATATTATTTCTATAATCTTCATCTTTCTATTATCTTTGCTAAAACACAAAATGTACACCTTATAGAGCATTACAGATTGAATCCAGGTTCATGTGAATCATATATATTCATTTTGATCTTGAAAGGCAAATAATAAATAAATACATTGTAGATAAGTCTGCATAATGCATGACAAGGTGTTATTCCTGAGTAGTATTGGAACTAAAGTAAACACACTCTCAGGCTTCTCACCTTTAGAACATCAAATGCACCATGTAAAACGTCTGTGGATTTAATGATTCAATGTTACTCACATCTGTAAAAGCATTGCAAAATATGGCATTTTTATGCGGCCCAGAACCCCTAACTGCCAACATTTTGTCCCCAGAATACTGATGCAAGCTCTAAGTATGTATGCATGCTGGAAATATTAATTTGCAAAATCTTGCTAAACGTTGTGGTTGTATATGTGCATGAATTTTGTTTGGACTGTGGCTCCAATTAGTATGTTTTTCCAGATATTTTTCATAACTGTGTTTAATTTAATGCTTTGCCTGATGTTTGGATTATTCTTTTGTATTGTCCTTTGGATTGTGCCACGACTACCCATGCTATTTAGACAATTGTCTGGGTTGTAAGCCATGGATCCTTAATCTCTCAAGGTCTGCTACTAAAACCACACGTTCAACAACTCTAGCAGATCATCTCCAAGTTCCAAGCACAAGCTTCAAAAATCTTTTCCACATATTATTTCTCCGAGAGTAATCAACTCACCATGGTGTTGTAACTGTTTACAGGAAGAGCAGGTGTTGTACTAAAGTACCATCATCTATGACAAGCAAGAACTAGTCTTGCAAATCTATCATCAATTTGTACTTGAATATTGAAAAGTATTCTATGACCAGGAAAAGGAACGTGAAGTGCTCTAGACTACCACTACAGTATGGAAAACTGTGGAATAAACACTAATTGCTTAGAATGCATTTGATTGAAGCCATTCAATAACAGGTACCAAATCCTCAAACTACAGTACCCCTGTCCTGTTTATTTCAATGTTTTCTCTGAACAAACATACCCACTTGGAAGGGTGACTAAATTACTGATTAATTGCGCCAGACATGTTGGAGGCAGAGAAAAATATAAAGCATCTGTAAGAAATTAGGAACTTGTGATCTACAGCAATCAAATGATCAAAACCATGGGAATGGAAACTGTGTGTGTAATAAGAATTAAACACAGGTCACAACAAAGTTCATTGTTGAAGGGAAGATTTGTGCTGTGGAGGAAAGAGCCATTTCTGGGAAGGATGTCAAGCATGTCCCAAGTGGCACTGCCCCCGGTGGGAATTGCTGTCACAAACTTGTTAGAATGTACACTCACTGGATACTTAATTAGGAAAACCTGTACACCTACAAATTCATGCAAATAGCTTATCAACCATTTATGTGTCAGTAGTGCAGTGCATAAAATCATAAAGATATGGGCCAGCAGCTTTGGGTAATGTTCACTTCAACCATCAGAATTTGGAACAAATATGGTCTCATTGATTTTGACCATTGCAGACAGGTTGTGTATTTCTGTAACTGTGGATCCTGAGATTTTCAGGAACAACTGTCTACACCCATAATTCCAAGAAAACATACTTCATAACTGATTTGGAGTTTTCAAGAAACCACCACCATAATCATCATCATCATTAACCGTTTCTCTAAGATAGGATATAATATTCCAGAGATTACAGAATGAACAATTAGTTTAAGTATGGATAGCATTTCATCCCACTATCTTTAATTACAACTTGGTTATGTTAATTGCAAAAATGAAGAAATATGAAGAACATCTTGTCCTAAAATACTTAAAAACAGGCAAGGGTTAGGGTTAAGCTAACCCTAACCCTAACACTAACCCCTAGGGACATGGCTCGCTAGGAGGATGTTTTTCAATTCTCCATTCATAATTCCCATGACCCATTTCAGGATTGCTGGGATACCTGTAACATTATAATTTTCATTTTAGGGTAAACACTTAAGGGAATAACTCGAAGATAAAACAGGAACCTGGCCAAGTGACTCAAGGTATAAAAACATGGATTCTTTTGGGATACAGCTTATATGCATGTAGCATTAAGTGAACATGAGATGGTCTCAGATGGCAAAATTCTAGATTTAGCACTGCGGTAACTGATACCAGCATTCTCTCTCTCTCTCTCTCTCTCTCTCTCTCTCTCTGCCTTTCAGATGCTGTTATGCTGTTTAATAATACATATGTTTTTTTGTATATAAACATATACTTTTTTGACATTTGCTTATGATGTGTGAGCATTGCTTTATGGAATTTTTGGTGTAAATTATGGGTAATTGTCATTGATCAGCATACACATGTTCACATGTGAGTATGAAGACACTGTTTCTAAAACTTTTGTAAACATTTACACACATTTATACAAAACAAATTTGACAGGTTGATAAATGAGTCCAATTTTGTGGCCAGTGATAATTTCTTTATGATCTTTGAGCTTTATACCTATGAATTGCATTGATTGATTGATTTGTTAAAACCGTTCCATTTACATTAGGCCACATAAATGCGTCTTGGCGAATCGGATATCAATCCGATCCTTCTACTCCCGTCCAAAATGTAAATATATTTTACCTCATTTTCGGGGTAATTGAAATGGAACACACTTTGGTGTATGCGGTTTTCAGAATGCAATAAAAAAAAAGATAAAAAAAACTGGCGGTTATGCTACAAAAAACAGCATTTACTTTAGTGCATTTTAAGACCCAATGAGACACCTGGGTGAAAGACATAGATATCTATGGGTGAATGATGGGAGCCAGCACTTGCGAGTGACGTACTTCCGTTTGGGAGGAACATAGCGCTGACGTATGTGGCTTGAACAACCACATTCATTTACACCTGTCCAGTTTCATCTGAAACCCAGACCACCTCCTGAAGTGGTTTGAGCGATCGGATTTATATCCGTCTCGAAAACGTTTTGGAGGGCATTTAGACCTGGTCTTTTTACGATCAGGTAGCAATCGGATCACAGAAAACACAAGAAGTGACCAGGTGTAAAAAGCCCCATTGTTTAATTTCGTTCCAAGAGCTCCCACATTTTCCACATCAGGATCACTGTCTTGCTCATCACATAGCAGCCAGCCATATAGGAGCCCTTTTGGGAATGTTTGGAAATGGTCTGATGGAACATTGATATAATGAAATGATTATCTTTCTGATTCCTATAGCCTAGTTCCTAGTATTGACACTTGTCATTTACTTTAGACAGTAGTGGGTTTAGTCTTGTACCTCTGAAGTCAGAACTGAAACTGTAAATAATGCTATGTGGACAGCCTGTTCATTAGCCACCGATCTGTTGTTAACAGGCTCTACTGCTTCAGTTGTAGAGAGACTAACTGACACTACAAACCATTGCCAGGGTCAGTAAAATCATCCCCTAGTGGTTTGATCATGCTTTCTCATGACAGGAAACTACTTTTGTGTTCTGGACTGCCACAGCAAAGCCAGTGCAGTTTTGCTATAACCCTGCACTCCGAAAACTGTGGAAATAATGTGATATCTCAGATGAGAAGCTAGAGGCAATCTTTGGCTTCGTCTGTTTGTACTGTATGTGTCATGGAAAAAATAAACCATTTAACCCTTCCTGTGCCTGCCTATGATAAATCCATTTACTATTGTCACCTGGGGTAGTCCATCCTTACCTGGTTCCAACCTTTTATTTGCTTTTATTGTACTTTCATGTTGCATTTTAGTCAGTCAAACCAACATGTAAAGCCAGTGCTTTGTTTCTGAAATTATCTCCTCAAAGGCTAAAGTTAATAATAATACTTTTTAATATTTAGCACTTTACTTAATAACATTGTTCTGTATCTGCAATGCCCATACTGTTAAGTGTCATGACAGAACCTGAAAAATAGAAATGGCAGTAATACATAAATATCCTGAGTATATTTTAGATACACCTTGACTGTGGCAGAGGTCACAACTGATGCAAATGATGACGACCACAACTGGAGAATATGGATAATTGCTCTTAGGATACAAAATTGAGTTTAGGCACTTTCAATATTTCTTTCTAGAATGGAAAAAGCAGACAAGGGTGAAAACAAGTCAAACTGGTGGCTTTAAAATTGTTGTATATAGTCAAAAGACAGGGGAGCTGATAATCAAGTGGCAGCCAAACAGCAGCTAACATGAAAAGATATGTGTGTATATATATATATATATATATATAAGTATGAATTAGGTTAATGTACGTGTTAATATTTACCCTGGTTCCGATCCCTTTTCTTTAGTGCTTCTCTTATTTGGTTTTTGTTTGCTAGTTTTACCTTTTCATGTTCTCTGCTCATTGGGTTCCACTTTTCCCTGCAACTTGATTAAAGGTGTATTATTTACATATATATATGTCTTCATGAGACAAAGCCGAGTGAGGATCCAAATGCAGTTCCAACTTTTATTGATCCAAGACAGGAAACAAGCGCGCGCGCGCGCGCGCGCACACACACACATAAGCAGGCAAAACAGGGACCAGGAACAGAGACATAAACACACAACATACCAACAACGACTAAAACCCGGGAAGTGAACAAACAGAGTAGATATAGTAAACAGGAGCCAAACACAAAGTGGAGACAATCAGAGACAAAGACATAACACCTGGGAAAGAGATTGAGTGCAATTAGTGTCCATGGTAACAAATGAGTGGGTGGGGCCAACAATTAACAGCAGGGAATGACAGCAGACAGAAACAAAGCAAAACACAGACAGACTCATTACAATAGCATTTTAGTGTTTTTATTTTTATTTTTTAGATAATGAGTTACTTTAAGCCCCTGTTCTTCTAGCCATAAGCAAACATTTATGACTACAAATGCACATCCAAGTTTTCAGAATCTGTACCATTTTATTGCACATTTGTCATGGTAGACTTCTGCCAAATATTAAGCTTTGAGTTGAGCCAATATTTAAGCAATGTAATCCTAGGCTATTTTGGAGTAAGCAACAAATGGTGTTGCTTTAAGCAAAAAGATATTATCCTGCTTTGCAATTGCAGTCATAACACTCAGCATATTTGGATCCAATTTACCACCCTTTCAGCTGGATGATACAGAGTGAGCAACATGAAAGTACAATAAAAGCAAATAAATAATTAAATAAACTAGTAAGGCAACAGTAAAAAAAATAGGTATGGTTAAAGAAAAGCCTTTAGACAAGAACATATTAAGTTCTTATATGCATGTTCTTGTAAGTTCCAAAACAAATGACACAAACAAGCTCAAATTCTTTAGTTTATTCCTGTTCTTCTGATGAAGTTGTTCCATTTTCCCTGCTTCACTGAAGATGCCACTTAACCTCAATACTCCTCTGAGGATGTCGCTCCACCTTTGTGATACTCTTGAAACATCTCTACTCCCTGCTGTTGAAAATGCTCCACCCATGGCTTTGCAGAAGATAACACTTCCCTTTGAGGTTTTGTGGAGACCATGTTGCTTTCCTCTCTGGTTTTGCAGATGATGTCGCCCAACTGCCTGACCTGTACAAGTAGTTGTGCTACCCTCAGTCTTCACAGAGGGCAATGCTCTGCCACCGTACTGTGTTGTGGACACCCCTATACCTCTGTGTTCTGCTGAGGATGTCATAATATCTATCTGCTCTGCTGAGGATGCCACTCCTGTTGGCCAATGCCTGCAACGATGCCTATAGAATGCCCTGTCTAGCACTTCCCTCAGATGCTCAGAGTATTTAACCCTCTTGGAGAAGGCATAGTATGCATTCTGGATGGTACTTCCTATTGACTTAATAGTCCTACTGTGGGTCTTAAGTTCTCAATCTAAACATTTATTCAAGCCATTGAATAGAATTATCAATAAGCAAAATTGTGTTTGAACACCAGGTTTATAATTACAAATGTACTTGAATTAGATTCCTCTGGAGCCATTCAAGGTGTTGGACACGGCTGGTGATGTGGACTAGCAGCTGAATTTTAATTTTAGTGGAAATATATACCCTACTTTCCCTGGAGGTCTTTGCAATGTATTGTCTGTCTGATAGTTCTCTAGCCTTGCACTTTGTCTATGGTCAAAGAAGTAAAGTCTATATGTGTTTGTTAATGGATCTATAACCATGTGATTCAACATTTTTTTGTGAGAGCTATTACTGAGGGGGTAACAGATTCACTGCTTTCTTGTCATTTGGTCTCTCTTTCAGTGCAGTGTCCACATTCTTGGTATTAAGTCAAAACCATTTAGGGTGGATATTGGACTTCATCAAGGGTAGGTGTTCTTTCTACTTCTGTATGATTTTTGCGAAAACCGTACACTATCAAAATGAAACCATTAATAGCTTTTAAGGAACAATAGGTAGTACACTTTCCATTTACTGTTTGAAATTAAATGTTACTGCTCAAGTCCACGGAGGACTTTTTGACCTCCCTATGTGAGCCATCTCCTAATGACAACTTTGCAGGATGAGAAAACTGAACCGCTATGAGCTGGCAATGTAGACAAGACTATTGTCAATGTGGGGCAGATATAATCTTAATCTTGATATAAAGGATAGCTGTTGCATTTTGATTTTACATGAATCGTGACACAGGTCACATGGGTGTACTGGATAGCTAGTGCTCAGTTTTACTTCACAACTTCTCCACTTAACTTTCTCTCTTCTATCTTAACATCTGCCTGTGGGATCATTCTGTGTTCTTCCAAGATCAAACTGTCAGTTAAAGCCATACATCTTAAAACACATGGCCTGTATATGCTAATGGCAACACTTCTAATATGACAGTTGTGTTAAGATGGTTAAACTTATGCTTGACTTTATGATTATGTTATAGCCTCATTATATTATATTATTACATTATGTTATATATTTATGTTTAAGATATTTTAAGTTGTTTAAAAGACAGGGATTGTAAAAGTTCCTCTCTTTTTCTTTATTATTTTTTTTTTGTAAGAGCTACACTGAAGTTGGCAGTTTGATAAATGCAAGTTAATTTCAGTCTTCGTGTGCTAAAAAGGCACAAGTTCCTGTAGAGATAACAATACACACTTTTTTTGCCAAATAAACGAAAAATGTCATCATCAATGTCTTCTCTCTTGCTGTATCAAAATGTCACCTAGCTTTTACTCAGAGATGGTCCCAATAATGTGCAAATTCAGTCAAGTCAAATTCAGTTAGTGCATGATTACATTAAAAATGTTAATACTGTATCCTAAATTGTGTATAATTAAGCTAATAAGCTATATATCAAATGCTGAAGGAAATTTCTGGAGTGTTGAAGACTAAAAGAAAAAATAACAACAAGAACCGTACAGAACCGAAAACCGTGACCCTAAAACCGTGATACGAACCGAACTGTGGGTTTTGTGAACCGTGCCAAACTGTGGGTTTTGTGAACCGTGCCACCCCTAATATATATGTAGTTTATTATCAAGTTCCACATTGCTGTAATGGCCAAGACAGCCTTATGGCTCTTCTGCCAGAGAACTACTGTATCTCTGGTTGAACTCTCCCAGTTCCATTGCATTGACTTCTACCCCGTATCAGCTGATTTCCCAAACCATAATTGCTAAGGTCAGCCATTCCTTGTCTGACACTTTTCTGTGCCCACCAAGCCAGGAATTGCCCAAAGGAATATACCTTATTGCAAGTTCCTGTTATCCGGATATCCTGATAAGGAGTGGCAGTTTAACTACAGTAAAACCTGATTCAATAGCCAGCAGACAGGGTATATACACTCTAGAAAACAAGTTTAGGGGTTTTCAGTTATCCCATGGGGTAACCTGTACAGGATTTCTTTAGAACCATGCTGCAGGGTTTACCTGTCAAAAGTAGTTTGAATTAAAACTTGTTTGAATGTACAACTTTGTAAAATTGCGTTAATGATATAAATATTTTCTGTATGTACGAATGAATATGTCAAGTGTCAATATGCCAAAATTGTTCTATAATGTTTTAATGTTGGTTTGTCAGTTGCTCTCTGTTTGGGGTCACCACAGCAGACCATCTGGTCCGCATATTTGATTTGGATGCCTTTCCTGACATAATCCTTCTATTTTATATGGGCTTGAGACCAGGACTGAGCTTTAACCCCTCAATGGCTGGGTCAGTTCCCTGCCCAGGAACCGAACCCAGACCACAGCAATGAGAGTGACCATGCCTCTATACTACCAGTGGACTAGCATGCCCTTTTAATCAATGTGTTAAACCACAGAATTTGTCAGACAGAACCTTATAATTTAAACATCTAGAATTTAAAAATCTACAATTTTAGATGTACAATTGTAGAAGTTTTTGGTATAGAAAATGCGTTTACTCTCACAATTT
This sequence comes from Tachysurus fulvidraco, assembly GCF_022655615.1. Taxonomy (NCBI): domain Eukaryota; kingdom Metazoa; phylum Chordata; class Actinopteri; order Siluriformes; family Bagridae; genus Tachysurus; species Tachysurus fulvidraco. The sequence continues at coordinate 9,543,245 of NC_062520.1, read as the reverse complement.
GTTTAAGTGAATGCAAGTACAGTGTAGTTTATATTACAGCAGAGCAAGGAAGCAGAGGGAAAATCCTCAGTGAATCAAGGAGGCAGTACAATGTTCTTAGCAGAGCAGTTACTTTAGCAATCCTCTTTTTTTGTTATGTGAGCGTCCTCTTTGGGGCAGTGGGGCAGATGGACATGCTCAGGAGAGCAACAAGGCAGCACAATAACCTCAGTGGTGCTGAAGTGGTGAGAGATGGTGCTAGCCTGGCCAGGAACAGGAAAGGTGTTGCATTGCATCCATTTAATCTTTCCTTGTTGCTCCTACATCAGGTGCTGAAATTACAAAGGTCCTGCAGTATCAATTGTTTGTTCATTCTATCGGTCAGGAATGGGTTGTAGAGAGAAATGCATGTGCAAGACACAATACATATCAATGTGACAATGATTAAAGACCAACAAGGAGTGCTTTAAAATGCATGACTTAAATACCAGTGATATTCAAACAACAAAGTAATTCAGGTGCGCATAGTCCTGTGCAGGTGATGTGCAGTGGCTGATGGAGTCCAGGGTTGCCAGGTTAAAGCAAAATTAGCTCTGTAATATACTGTATAGTCATTGAATGTTTTTCTTCATTCTCTTAGTCATTGCAGCATTGTGCAAATACATTTCGTATGTACAACCTTATCCACTTTAATCCCTTTTTCTTTTCTTGCAATATATCTTACAATAAAAGTCTTCTGTACATCATAGACAAACTATCTACAATAGCACTTTGCTTTAGCAACCCTGTCAGTCAGCATTGTTCAGCAACCATATCATTAAATGTCTCACCTAAACATGCATTGTGAGCATGCAATGTCTTTCCTACCCCAGTGGGCCTCTACTACTGCTTGCTGCAGTGTCTATTTCGGTGGAATTAAGTGAAGAAGTGAGCACACTGACCCATGATTACACAACATCTAGAGCATTAGCTTATACCGCATCATTGGAACATCCCTTTTTGTAAAATAGAGATTTCTTTAAAAAACGGTCACTTAAAAGAGATATTTAGTATGTAGGTCTTTGTGAAGATTACCATTTGTGGAACAGATGATATGTTGCTATCGCCCCACCTTCCCCTGTGGACAAGACCCTTCTTATGTGTACCGTAAATGCCAAATAAAGATTTTTAAAAATTATGCTTCTTTTATACTGGAATATTAATTCACCACTTCCTGTGACCCATGTTAGTCTCCTTATGTTGCACATCTGTACTAACACCCAAATACATCTGTGTACACATTCGTTCTCCAATTCCCAAATGCTTCCAAATAAGTATCTATGTATGAACAAAAGAAATCAGTAGGATGTGGATTTTCATGCTTGCATTCATCCTGGAGAGTCATTTAGCATGCAGTGAGGGGCAGGCTGTGACGTAACCATCCCTTTTTTAAAACCCCACAAGCAAATGGCACCTTATATCAAGTCCACTTCGTTGCTTTGAGGGCTTTTTCAGAAAAATCACTGTTGAGAAAAAAAAAAATTATATATATATATAAATATATATATATACTGTATATGTATAGGTATATTCTTGAGTATAGCATTCTCCAGGTATGTTTTTTTTTCCTCTTAATTTACTTACACTAATACTGTTCTCAAATGCATTTAGTTTGAAACCTTTGCTAGGTTCAAGCCTATCGGTTAGCAGTCTGATGAGCAGTCAGTAGCTTGGCGCCGTTGGCGGGAGCCGCGCGCGCTGACGTTTCAGCAACAGCAGCGGTTACGCGCGCCGACAGGGAACGGCATCGCGCCTCTTCTCACATCCATCTGAGCGGCTCGCGCACACAGAGCACCAGCATCACCAGCGCACAACTTCACCGGGAGTCGCATCTGAGCCTGAAGTTAGAGCCATGCAACACAATCGCCATTTAAACTCCAACCATTTCTCATCGACTTCTTTTTAACAACCAGAAAACGACATTTTCTGTTCCTTCTTTTTTCTTTCCTTCTTTTTTTTTTCTTTCTTCTTCATCGGAACATATTGTTTTTTCCCGGTTGATGCGAGACCTTCTCCGTCATATGGAAACGATGTGGAGCTTACACGACTCTGTTGGATTGGTTTTCTTTTCCTGTTTGTCGATCCAGATCGGATTTTCTCTTCAAGGTGAGCATAAAAAATAAAAGAATTAGATCATATTTCTGATCCCAGTTCAATCAAACTGATGTTTTCTTTGATCATTTGGGATGAAGGTCTTTAATATCCATCACAGAATTCATAAGGATTGATGTGATTCTCAGGTTAAATGGCAGAATGATGATTTTTTTAGGACATGTTTCCTATTATTAGTAACAACTGTTGCTTTTGGTAACTGAATAACGTGCCTTTTGTCCCCGGTAGAGACTGTGCATGGTTCTCGCTCTGCCAGAGCTCGTGATGCTTTTTTCTTCCCGTTAAGCGCGAGGGAATAAACTTTGAAGGGGCGTCACGCGCGAGCTGCATCTCAAGTTGTCGGATGTGCAGAAGCTAGGCTTGATTATGGGCTTCGGGGTCTCACATGCAGCCAAAAAAATCTTGAATGCAAAAGTCAGTGTCGACCATGTAAAAGCCTATGAATGTGTTTAGACCTCAAAGTATTTTTTATTTGGTGTAAAAAGAATCATATGAAAAAAAATCCACTGAAAATATTTGCCTTTACTCGTGCGCAAACAGAACCGCTATTGATCTTGAACCGTTATTGAGCAGTTTTTATTGTCTGATGGATGATATAGTTAAGTAATCAATAAAGAGTATCAGCGCAACAGCCTGCGCTTTTCTACTGCGCATTTGTGATAGCTTATGTATGGCCGCATTTGCTTCGCAGGCAGATTCACCGATTTGCCGTCAAACATCACTGCCAGGGAGGGACAGAACATTGAGATGGCGTGCGCTTTCCAGAGCGGCACCTCCTCCGTTTACTTGGAGATCCAGTGGTGGTTCATCCGCGCTCCTGAGGAGCCGAGAACGAGCGAGGAGGAGGAGGGGGAGGAGGAGTCGGAGGAGGAGGAGACCGAGGTAATCACGCGCGTTATGGCGATACAAGATGGTGAAAATCTGTGATTTGTGGGGAAAAAGTATTTAAAAAAAACAAAAAACAATGATATATAGTTTTTATTGTGTGTGTATAGTGTGCTAAGGTGGGTGTGTATATTTACACTGAACAGACTTTTAACAGAAAAAAATAATGAACGGTGTATTCTCACTGGACCAAATAATAAGGTTGGGTAGACATAGATATCATATTTGTAACAGACAGAGAAGACAAGACAGACAGACAGACAGACAGACAGACAGATAGATAGACAGACAGACATAGATAGATAGATAGATAGATAGATAGATAGATAGATAGATAGATAGATAGATAGATAGATAGATAGATAGATAGATAGAATTTATCATTCAGCTACTATTCTGTAAAAAGCACTATGAACACTATATAATTAATTAATTATCTCTCCTTTTTTTTGTCTAAAAGTTTAACACAAATAATGTAAAAGGTATGTCAACACCATTGGCTTTAGTGAGTATTCATTTACATCGACTAGCCAAACTGATCATGAAACTACTTTCTCCTCTAAATAATTTCACTTTGTAAAGCGGATTTGGATTTGTTCTTGATATTAAAATGATGAAAAATGAATAAATATGTATAAATTGATCAATCTTCATATACAGATATAAATAACATTCATATACTGACTTGCTTGACTTGAGCTGGAAAAGCCATGCTTTGCAAAGTTTCCATATCTATCGTGTAGAACTGCTCTGAAATGCAAAACCATCCATTGTCTCTCTACTGCAGAAACAGTTCTTATGTCTTTATTCTCCTTCGCTTGACAGAGCTCTGAAACCTGCAGCGTTCTATAATCTTTATCTATGTATGTATGTTTTGTTCAATTGCTAACTTATAATTTTAAATTTATATATATATATATCCTTTATATAATTGGCTGTTATACTGTCAGATTTCATGTCAGTCAGATTCCACCAGCATGGTTCCTACCAAATTTACCTCACCTTTCTTGAGATCCCCATAGATTTGTGTGACACACTCGCCGTGAGGCAACTGGACTCATTTTGAAGGACAGGATGTAGGACTGGGGCATATCTGGAGATGGCATCTTAGGCTTCCAACCGGCTTATTAGTAATGGCATTGCCTGAATGACAAGAAGTCTGTGTGTGACAGTGTGTGTCTGTGATGTTTCTAAAAAGAGCTGATTCTGAAACATTTGTGACAGCATTACAAAAGCTCTGTGACACTCATTTGTAGTGTGTGACATGTTCTGTGTTTATTTATAAAGCAAATTGTAATCTGTGTTATACCTTATCATGTCTAAGATTGCCTTGTGGCTTACATTTTAGAGAGGCACAGATATACCTAACCTTGTCACAATGCTTCATAATCACTTTGAGCAAATGCCATGGCTTGTTGTGACATTCCATTAAGTCATCAGAGCTGTTTTTTATTACAGTGGAATTGCAGTCAATGGCACTGCAGTAATACCACTGCTTGCTCATATTAAGCCTTCACTCAGTCACCGTGTATTTGGGGCCATTTTACAGTTTGTCATCACTGACACCAAGCACAGGATTGCTTCCTTTCACAAGTGCCTTTTCCTTCACCTGGGCTACACAATGAGGTGAAGGTGCCTCCTTTTTTCTCTTCCCAGAAAAATCTGCTTGGGTTTAATACCACTATTACAACACTATTGTTGTTACTCATCATGCGCATATTGCTGAGGCTTTGATCCACAATTTCTATCAATTTCAGATCGGGTATGACAGTAGCTGCTGTGCTGTATGTGGTGTTGTTCATAGAAACTCATTCTTTTCAGACCAGCATGCTTCACATGACATGCAGCTGGGTCGCTGGTGAGCTGAGGCTTTGACAAAAACAAGGATTGAAGAGGTATTCTATAAAAAGCTGTTATTGACAAGTCAGAGTAATAAGATGAGTGACTACTGCAAATGGGTTCCGAGATGTTACACTAAAAGCGCTCACCTATGAAGGGTATCCATTAAGAACATGAATATGAATTTGTGTTGAGCATACTGGTGGTGTGGACTGCAGCAGTGATTTTCTTGTGGAAGCATAATATAAAGCATGTCAGAGCCCTTTGAGATCTCACACTCTTAATGATGAATGAAGAAATATTTATTCAGAGATTTGTAATTGTGTATTTATGAATGCTTGTGTTGGGATTTTGTCTGGTCTGATACGTGCTATCGTAATCCTAATGGGTGAAACTGATTTGTCTCAAAAAGGTTCAGTGACAGCTGGTGATGATATTGAATGCCATATAGCATGGGGTGTCATCGTAGGCACTTTTGTGCATACCCATAAGAACCCGATATTAATTGCTTTCTTTTTATAGTTCAAGGGTTCCAGGCTTGTAATCATGCCAAAACACTTTTAAACAGTTCTTTCGTTCACAACGTTGAACACCAAACATACTTTATGTTTCTGTGAATTGTGCTTTTGCATTATTTGCACTCTGACTGCACAAAGTACCTCTGCATCTGTATTTTGTGTGCTCATTCTCAGTTACTGCTGATGATATGTTTTCGATGTTTGACTTTTAAGTGAAAAAGGCTTAAATAAATCTCAGCGGACACCAAATCAAAGGAATGAATTATCTCGATACTCTGCATGAATCTATAGTCAAGGTTATATAGAAATCAGCTCACTCTCACTCCTCTTCCTTATATCATTCTGTATATATCTTACTTAGCATCATTAACATATTGCTTAGCATAATTATTGTATTTGTTCCAATAAAAAAAGATAGATAGATAGATAGATAGATAGATAGATAGATAGATAGATAGATAGATAGATAGATAGATAGATAGATAGATAGATAAATAAATAAATAAAATAAGTAAACAATAATCCACTTCTGTAAAACCAACATTCAATAAGATGATCTGTATGTCAAAAATTAATTATTATTTAATTATTAAATATAAACAATAAGGCCCTCCTAGACCATTTGTACAACCCATCCATTACATTCTATATTATACAGCTTCTCCTTTATTGTTCATCGAATTCAAGCCTCTTTGTACTAAGTAGCAGTAACTATCTAGCCTGAGAGATATATCAGATAATAATATTATCAGATTGAAATAACTGGTTGAAAGGAACATTCGTACATAAATAAGTAATAATACTATTTGAAATCATGTTTACTATACCTAAAAATATCGTTGTATCTGAATTCTGGGAGCTGATTAAAGCTTGTCCTACCATGGCAGAGACACATCAACAGTTCGTCTATGCATACACAAAATGATTGCTCAATGTCAAAGGCAAATTCATCCCCCAAGGCTGAGATTTGGGCTGAGATTCTCAGAAGCATATCCATGTTAAGATTATTTTAAGTGCTACATGTGTATGTTTAAAAGAATCCTTTTTCTCCCATCTCCTTGTGATCTTTTCCAACTATGCTTTTGGGAAACCATATTCACAAGAAGCTGAATTGAGGAATTACCTTTCTAGATCAAGAGATTGTCATACATAATACACTGCATATTAATTTTAAAACCAGATAAAGTATGCTATCTTTTTTATATTCCACTCTTTATCAAGTCCCCCAAATTACTTGCATTAAAATGTCCATTAGTGTATTCATGCCTTTTATTAATATACAGTAAAACCAAGTGAGCTCAATGAACCAGTGTCATCGGCAGATTACCGAAACAACCTGCTCGTCTGTAACATTGGTATGTTTAGATCTTGACAGCAGACACATTTGATTACCCTGACCCTAACCAATTTTATGTCAATGGTGTAATTTGCTATTACAGTGCTTCTGACTTGTAGAGTAAACAAGTGCCTAGTGGTCAAGGCCATGAGCCTGACAGCTGGGGTTTAGATGGCATATGTGATATCAGATCACCAAAAACACATCTGGAATTTCTGAAAAGCATTGGCATGGGTCAAGTGGCACGCTTGAATCTCCAAAATGTGGCTGTGTACTGGTTATGCAGGCTTGCCTACCTAGCATGTTCAAACACTTGACAAATACATCTGGGTAAGCATTTAATATTATGTACTGGCAGGATTCATAAACATCAATGTCAATATTCTACAGTGAGAAAAGAGAGAAACCTGCATCACTGGGAATTGTTTATGACTCATGAATTAAATATTATGCCTTGTTTATTACATTTTAGCTGATGATGATTTTTCATACAAACATTTGTGATTATTATGTCAATTATATGAATTTTTGTTGGAAAAATATAGCTATAATAGTAATAGTAAAAACCTGGTCTAAGGAAGATATATTTAGCAATGCCTAAAATGTATGTAAGGTTGATTTCTGTCTAACATTTTGACCGTAAAAAATTGCAGCTAGAATCGGGAAGAAAATAATAAACTAAAGGAATAATTTAAACCCCGCGGCTACTAAATATACGGTTACATAAACAATGTACCGTAGGAAGAAAAAAAAGCGGTAAATAAATTAATTATTAGGGCAAAACAAGCCATTTACTTTTAGTAAAACTTACAAATCCAATAAATATTACTTTTAGGTAACAGAAAACACTTACAAATAGTGCACAGGTCAAATCATTTAAGAAAAATAGAGGTTAAACTATTATTCTTCAGTGATTTGATACAACTGATAAAGTTAAGTAAAAATCATGTATTTGCAGAGACATTCTGCTTAACAGACTATGTATTGTTCTGTGGAAACGTGATTTAGAAAGCAGACCCTTCACAAGCACAAGTAAATACAAAATCTATCTTTCAGGCTTTCTCTTGGTTGATGACAATAAGGATGGCAGCTCAATGAAAACGCTTGGCTCTGATAACTGCTCCTATCGACCAGCTCCTCATTAAGACGACACATTGACAATCAGTGTTGTCGCTGTTCTGATCATTCTGTTACCTGCAGATGGGTTTTGGGTCTCAAAAAATGACTTATCTTATGTTTATCTATCACCAGCTATTTCATTTAAAGCAGCATATTAGAAACCACAAAACCAATCTGGCTTTGTGATTAATGCATGCTACTGTTTTACTTCTGCAAGAAACAGATCTGTACAAATAGTGCACAATTACAGTGAAACTGACAATCAAAGTAATGACAATGTTAACCTGTGATAATGGTTTTTCAACATGGAGTATGTTGTCTTTCTGAAAGAACATCGTCTATTAACAACAACACAATCAAGTGTAACTGCTTTACGAATTTAAATGGATCATTAATACACTTAAATATATCAAACATATTAAATACATCATTATTGGGCCATTATGGTTCGTTAGCTGTACTAAGGGAAGGGGGCATCCCCTAAACAATTTGTCAAGAAAACTTTTAAAAATCTATCCTTAAATCTACTGATTTAAGAATTATTTATTATTTCATGTTATTCTTTAAACCAGCAGTTTTCATACATATTGAAGTCAAGGACTCCAGTATCTACAAAATAAATTTCACTAACTCCCTAAAAACAGATTTCATTCATGAACATGATCAAACCTTCCAATATGAGCTTCATTATTTAAACGCAAGCAAAAATATTCCGCTGGCTATTTTTCACGGACACAAGGTGCTCCCCAGGGCTCACTATGAGTGGCACTGCTTTAATGTATACATAATATACAGTATATTGCAGAAACACATCACTTGCACTGATATTCATACATCTAATGACTGACTGGAGACTACATGCCTGGAAAATGGGAACTGTAAAATTGGGTTTATTTCTGTTCCTATTACTTATAAACACTTCCCAATGGACATGTGCAATGGAATGGATCTCACGGTCTTTGCAAATGCCACTTAATAGAATTTGAACTAAGAACTGATCCAAGAGGGAGCTGTATTTGCACACGTAGACATAGTTTACAATACTGCTGTGTACTACAAAAGAAAGTGTCGGAACAGCAAAAAAAGAGAACAACAAGTCATTGATCAGGGCATTTTTGTTTGTTTTCTTTGTTAGTGTACATAATTTCATTAGAACTTCTTTGAAAAGTTTAGTGGAGCATGTCAATATGATATATAGCTGGCCTAATTTAGGAACACACAGTACATTTGACCTTTAAGACCCGGGCTGGAAAATATTGTAAAGTTTTAATGATGATTTAATTGAAATAAAACTATACATCCTGTATTTCCTATTTTGTACTGCTTACAGTATGTGTAACAATTAGAAGATAATTGGAAGATGTGATTGGGAACATTAGTATAGTACCATTTCTTCATTTAGATGACAGGGATGGATAAACATATTGGATAAAATATAAATATTTTTCCTTAAATCTTGTTAAGTGTTGGTACAATATTTGGCATGGCTGATTAGCTTTGATTGCTTCTAAATGTCATGGCATTTGACCTTAATAATCTGAGAGTGTGCCAGCATGGCAGGATAAATGTTTGTCCTCCATGTAGAATGCATGCATGCTGGTACAGGTTGAACTTGATTGGCAAAGAAATGATTGGCTTTAAAAGCATAATGTAATGTAAATAAATAAATAAATAAATAAATAAATATTTTTTAAGGAAAAAATAATGACACCGAGAATAAACTCTTATATTTAGAGTTAAGTGCATTTAACAGAGATTGAATATTAAAATTTGTTATTCTGACTTCAGACATAAGTACAACCTTTCAGACGTTTTGGTATATTTATAATAATGTCAGACTAAAATTGTCACACTGGGCTGTAAATATACCCAAAGAAGGGAGTTTTAATTACATAATCTCTTATGCCACTTTAAAGTCTCAAGTATTTTTTTTCTTAGGTGAAGCTCGGGTTTTTCAAGAGCATGTTGATAATAATAATAATAATAATAATAATAATAATAATAATAATAATAATAATAATAATAATAATCTCTGGAAATTTGTCCGTAGTGTGTGATTGTGTGAGTGAATGAGAGTGTGTGTGTGCCCTGCAATGGGTTGGCACTCCGTCCAGGGTGTATCCTGCCTTGATGCCCGATGACGCATGAGGCTCCCCGTGACCCGAGGATAGTTCGGATAAGCGGTAGAAAATGAATAAATGAATGAATGAATGAATGAATGAATGAATGAATGAATAAATAAATAAGCACAATGAAAAACCTCAGCATTAATATATAGAGTTAACTATTAAATTTATTAATGCATGATAAATTAGCTTATATCCCATGCACCCTTTACAATTTCATGACCTTTCTAAAATAAAATGCACAATAATTGGATGTACAGCCAGATTCAGGATGCCACACTGTTGTTATTAACTGTTACAATGCTTGCCATTTTGTCATCCATATATCACTGTATTATAATTTTTAAACAGTCTTATGATTTTTTTGGTTTTTAATTTGTCCATATCTCAATGTCCGTGATGTATTTTATTACATTTAACATCAAAGAGGAAAGAAAAAACATTTTCGATTTTCTTTGCCTGTCTACATTTTCATACAGATGTCATACATCTGTGATTTCTGGGCGGCTTAAAAGCAAGAGTGTGTTTTTGAAGGCACTGCTCCAAATGTTACTGAAAAACACAATCTTATACACCTCCTGTATAGGAAGACCAAAAAAATTAACATAACTATGAAATCTATCAATGAATATACATAACCTTACCAGCATACATACTGACTTTATGTCGGTCATTCATTTCTAAATATTGCACGGATAATACAAAAGTTTACTTTTTACTTTTTATACTCCAAAAGGATCAGATTGAGAAAACCTTCAATGAGCAGTTGGAGAAAGACTTAAATGTTAAAACCATCTTCAGATATAACTTTTGTGATTTGATGAAAGTCTAAGATTTGTTTTAGTAGCTACTTCAGTGAAGCTGCCCATACAGTATATCATTGGTGAAAAGTGAGTGTAGTGTTAAACCTGGTCATCTGCAGCGTGTGTGTGTGTGTGTGTGTGTGTGTGTGTGTGTGTGTGTGTGTGTGTGTGTGTGTGTGTGTGTGTGTGTGTGTGTGTGTGTGTGTGTGTGTGTGTGTGTGTGTGTGTGTGGTGTGTGCTTTCTTAAATTATAATGATGCCACAAAAGTGATTTTCTCACCATACCCATGGTGCCAAGGATACTGCAACAATCTAAAGAGAGAAAGTGTGTGTGTGTGCGTGTGTGTGTGTGTGTGTGTGTGTGTGTGTGTGTGTGTGTGTGAGTGAGAGAGAGAGAGAGAGAGAGAGAGAGAGAGAGAGAGAGAGAGAGAGAGAGAGAGAGAGAGAGAGAGAGAGAGACTTGGAGGAAGGGGTGGGAGAGAGAGTAAGAAAAGGAGTGGACAGAAGTATGGAAAGGGAGGAGGATGGGGATTCAGTGAACATACACTATGCAGTGAAGATGCCAGCAGCGTGGTCCAATTCAATTTACTAGATCAAAACAAACGTTGCTCTCTTTGAAGACACTGGGCACAAGGGCATCCAATTAGTGAATGACTTGCATTTGATCTGGCTCAGCCCCTTACAACAACATGGCTAGAGCTGTTCTTGCCACGTGTGCAAATGTGCATGTCTGCATTATGCTTCATAAAACTGCTTGCCATAACAACCTATTGTATTAGCAATGGGTTATAATGATTTATTTTTTTAATTTTAAAAAGCAAAAGAAATATGACAGAAATGTTCATATGCTGCCATAAACCCTGTTGTGTTGATTGCATTGTGCCAGAAAAATCTGTATTCAGTCATCCTGCTCTGCCTCCCACTGTTCATGTGTCACTCGTAGAGAGGAAGCGGAAGATACTGCTGTTTTGTTCAATTGGTAAATTAGCACCAGACTAGAATCCAAAGATTAGCTGAAAATCACTCATGGACTTATATCGATCACAATATCAAGATAATCAGTGTTCGATTGCACAAGATCAGAGGATGTCTGTGTGGTAGGCGTGTAAATGTCATGAGCAGGAAAAAAAAGTGAGCTTGGATTTCTTTGTCATGTGTAAAGTGATGACCTCTCATTCATGTTTATATTAATGTCTCTCAGTGAAGGTGTCGGACTGAACGCAGAAAAAACGTTGAAAGTTTCTTTGAAATTTATTTTCAATTTATGCATAAATGAGATAAAAGTATGAACGACAGAAAACACAAGAGTGAGCCGTGCTCTCTGTATTTAATTTACACCTGCAACAACACAGAAGAAATCTCATAATACATACAGTAGCAGTGTGTCGATGCACAAACACCGAACACCCACAAACTCCTGTTTAATGAGTGAAATAAACTAAACAATTGGTGTTAATGCATCATATTGAAAAAAAAAAATGTAAAACAGCTTGATAGTTCTCTATGTAGTATTATTTTATTTTTCAGCAGTACCAAAGTTAAACAAGTCCAGTTAAGCTTAGCTTGTTTAATTTTTGATAAATATTTAGATAAATATACAGGCACAAAGATAAATATATTTGCAGAATGATCTTTTTAAATACACAAATTTCATGTTTCATGATTTTATTGTTTGATTTTGTTTTCTCTTTGTAATTTAAATTTCTTATTGTAACAGGGGCATATTAGAATTGCCCTAGTGGAGAAAATCAGTAAAGTAAAAAGATGTTAGATGTTAAATGTTAAATTGTGCCTCACAATAATTTTACAAGGGGGGCACGGTGGCTTAGTGGTTTGCACGTTTGCCTCACACCTCCAGGGTTGGGGGTTCGATTCCCGCCTCCACCTTGTGTGTGTGGAGTTTGCATGTTCTCCCCGTGCCTCGGGGGTTTCCTCCGGGTACTCCGGTTTCCTCCCCTGGTCCAAAGACATGCATGGTAGGTTGATTGGCATCTCTGGAAAATTGTCTGTAGTGAGTGAATGAGAGTGTGTGTGTGCCCTGCAATGGGTTGGCACTCCGTCCAGGGTGTATCCTGCCTTGATGCCCGATGACGCCTGAGATAGGCACAGGCTCCCTGTGACCCAAGAAGTTCCGATAATCGGTAGAAAATAAATGAATGAATGAATAATTTTACATTTAAATTATATTAAGAAAACAATATTTGTTATAGTTGTTCGCACGTTCCTATAGTCCTACGAACTATACTGTTTAGGTATTTTGTCAATAAATAAATAAATAAATAAATAAATAAATAAAAAACTCAAACTATTATAGAATTCAGACAATAAGCTCATTTGCTCCATATTCTGAGCAAATACTATAGCGTGTATGTGTCTTCTTGGCCTTCTATGTTAAGCTATAACACTGTCCCTATCTAAATACCCCTCAGCCCTTTGCTATAATGGGATGAATTAAGAGCCAATTGTGACTCTTTGGAAGAGAAGCCTGTGGACGTCTGCCTGCAGCCGTAAAGGAGATGAGTGCCCACACATAAAAGTGGCAGATTAGATTAAAAACAGACGGCTCAGTTTGATGTGTGGGATGACTTTGACCCCCTTCTGGGTTTAACCTGTTGCCCTCTGCTCTGCCAATGGGCCTCTTGTCTCTCATTCCTGCCACCAAATAAAATGCATTCACTCAGGAGGGCTTCGGTTCATGTAGCCTGCTCAAATGGAACTGCCACACTGTTTTGATTAAGGATGTCGATTTGAAGCTGTAATTGCCACTGTGCCTCATTGTGTGAAAGTCGTTTGCAGAGGGTAGGAAAAGCATATTGTATTGTGTGGCAACCGATGAGCACTGATTAAATGGTATTGTGTGTATTTGTGGGTTTTTCACAGCTGTGCTTTATAAGTACCATGTAAATAATAGTCTTAAAAAGCTACAAAAAACATCAGTGAATGGTTTTTACCGTGTGGAGAAAAACCTGTTGTATTTTGCAGCTATGCAATCATGCAATCAGAATATTTAGTATTAAAGAATGGCATTAATATTCACTTTAATGTGGAGAACATAGATCAATCATGAATCATGGATTTCAGATATAAACAGGGAATTTGGTGATTTAGGAAAGATTATTATTATTTAAAAAAAAAAAAAAGAAATATCTTGAAAACACCTAGATATATAGTATAATAACATTAAGTTTATTTTTTTATGCCAATAGAGTATACCAATTTAGTATTTTTGCTGGAAAATATCAAATATAATATTCACATAGAAAGTTTATACTGTTACATTTCATTTACAGCATTTAGCAGACACACTTATCCAGAGCGACTTACATTTTTATACAACTGAGCAAATTGAGGGTTAAGGGCCTTGCTCAGGGGCCCAGCAGTGGGAACCTGGTGGACATAGGAATCAAACTTACACTTTCCGAGTGGTAGCCCAACACCTTAACCACTAGGCTACCACATCCCTATATACTGTATATAATGACTTTACCAAGAGCTGCAACATGGGACTCATGGCTTGGTATATTAATATAAATTCTCAGCCATATAATTCCAAGGTCTCAAATTGTTGTTCTTCTAATAAGGAATAAAACACAATGACAATGGCTGCTATTTTAAAAGTAATCAATGCCAGGTTTATCTTAACCAGTCCGCCGTGACGCATGTCTTAAGCTGTTTCATTACTTTTATACCACAAGAAAAATGCCAACAATATATTTTTTATTAAATGTTGAATGGTACATTGCATCCATTACATTGTACATTACATTCTTTTAGATGATCATGTAGTAGAAGAAGCACATTAATATAAACATGTTGTTTATATTAATTACAGCTATCTCTCCTGTCATAGCTGCGATTTTATAGAAAGTAAATCAACACCTTCTTTCCAATCAAATATTCAGCAGCGATGGAGCTCAAGCAAACATTTGTCTGGATTCATTCTGTCAAGCTTTTGTGTCTTTGTCTGTTTGAACAGTGGATTAGCTAGTTACATATGAAGAAGAATAAAAATAATTAGCAGCAAAGTACCCTAAAATAGGATTTCTTTGTTTGTCTAGTAGGGTTTTTTACTGCATCTCACTTAGTTTGTATTAGTTGTTTTTAGCTCACCTTGTTTGGTTAGTATCATGGCCACAAACGTGTAGAAAATGTGTTGCTTCCGTACAGTACAGCTATAACCGAATCACTTTATATTCACAAATACTCAAGAGACATAATGGTTGTCTCAATGTACAGTAAGGTCAGCTTCACCTGCATCTTTTTATTGACAGTTTTATTTTACACGCATTATATAGAGAA
This sequence comes from Tachysurus fulvidraco, assembly GCF_022655615.1. Lineage (NCBI taxonomy): Eukaryota > Metazoa > Chordata > Actinopteri > Siluriformes > Bagridae > Tachysurus > Tachysurus fulvidraco. The sequence continues at coordinate 9,528,190 of NC_062520.1, read as the reverse complement.
TGAAATGTTTGAGCAAGGATTACATGTATGCAAGCAAGTCTTCAAACGAGGTTAAAAGATTGCATATTTGAATCTCTACACAAAATACATTTGATCAAGTGGCAGATTTCTTCAGCTTACAGAATATATATAAAAATAGGGTACTTTACTATGAATAAGCTCTGATGAAATCAACCGTCTGAAAATATTCAACATGAAAATACTGTCCTTTCACCGTCTAGTGCCACAACACTTCACGGATGACCTGCTTTAACACACCTATATCACCTAATTATCAGCACCTTCAACAGTTCAAGCATAGAACATCATAGTACAAAGTTTCTATAGTTTGTATATTTTTTATTTACTCATTGAATGCAATTTATGAGAAAATTAGCATAAACTGTGCATAAAACTATGCCCTGCTATGGGTTGGCAATCCGTCCAGGGTGTATCCTGCCTTGATTTGATGCCCGATGACGCCTGAGATAGGCACAGGCTCCCCGTGACCCAAGAAGTTCGGATAAGCGGAAAAAAAAGAATGAATGAAATGATATTGTTTGTTTGTTTGTTTAGTTAGTTAGTTAGTTAGTTAGCTAGTTAGTTAGTTAGTTAGTTAGTTAGTTAGTTAGTTAGTTAGTTAGTTAGTTAGTTAGTTAGTTAGTTAGTTAGTTAGTTAGTTATTAAATAATACATACATTTTATGTGAATTCTGTGAATTATGGTCTGTCTTATGCACACAAATTCAATGCCAGTAATCATATTAGTGTCTAAGACACAAGCATTAGTGAACCTGTTTGCAGGCATCTTATATTATAAAAAAAAAAATACTTAGATTTGGAATTGGAATTCAAATGATGTATTGGACAGACAATAAGCAGGTCAGCAGAGAGCAAAGCCATAAGACACATATAGAACGCAGACAAAAAAAATTGTGCTTCAGGGAAGGATGTGAAGCGAAACCACTCCAAATCCAAGTGAAATAATTCATTCCAGGCTGTCAGTCATGAGCAGATAGAATGTCTAGTTCAAGGCTAAAGCCATCAATCATATCTGGGGTGTTTCTCTCGTCATAGTAAGTCACATCTGCAGATCCTAAATGCCCTCATACGGAGCGGTGTTAATTGCACATGCTGAGGCATCTGCTGAGTAGCCAGCATAAAGTGTGTTAGTAAGGAGTTGGGACACGATGAGCTGCCACAGCAGCTTTGATGTTCCTTGTCATAGACTCTACAAGTCCCTGAAAGTGTATTGGTGAGCTGAAACTATTCTTCCAAAAGATATTGCCTTCATTTTCATTCTGGGTCTTGATGCCCATTCCAACATTGTTTGACACAGATCGTGTATATTTGTCCTACCTCTTTGCATATACCTCATTATCCATATCCAATTTCCATTTAATGACCATCACACTCATATGTGGTTCTTCCCCATCTATTTCCACAAAGTTTAAAGCAAAGAATGTCTTTGTATGCTGGAGTGTTACAATTTCTTTTCACTGGAACTCAGAGGCTGAAACCTGTACCAGCAGGCCAATGCCCCTGTACTGTACACTACAAGCAAGATCCTTGGAGTAGAACTCGAATGGCCTGCACAGAGTCCCGACCTCAACCCCACTCAACATCTTTGGACTACACGCCAGGCCTCCTGACACAACATGAGTATATGACCTCACTAATGCTCTCATAGCTGAATGGGCAAATTCCCCTATACATGATCCAAAACCTAATGGCTATTGTAAAGCCTTTGCAGAAGAGTGGATTTACTGTATCTTTGTTTTTCCATGGCATGAGGAATGTCCTGGTAGACAGAATAGTTTCGCTGTATTTTTTTTGTCCACCATAAAATATTGATAACGGTTTATTTCGTTTGGACTCTACTGAGTAACCCATTTATCTTTTAAGCATCAAATGATTATATAGTCTTGCCTATGTGAGTATTCCAATGACAATAAATGTTTGGAAATACCATTAAATGTAAGCATTTAGATGAGTTGAATAACCAGATAACAGATATTTTTTCAGATTTAACACTTTACTTAAATGCAGCCATTATCAGATTGAAATACAGTGAAAAAATTGGAATTTGGCTGCAAGTATTAATGCAGACATTTCCTTCGTTGAGATTTTGATGAGGGAGGGGGTGGAGGTGGTCTAACTATGTGTATCAATAGTCATAGCTTTTTATACATGGTATATCATTTTTAATCAATAAACCATGAAGTTAGCCCTGGTGCCCTGTGAATGTAGGATGGTTGAATAAGTTTGCAGTAATTCACAAAACATAGCGAATATAGTTTTTTCATATATATTTTCTGTATAAAAAATTACACTAACATTGTATTCCTTTTAAGAATTATTTATTTTAATTATTTATCATTGATTTTATTTTGCATGTATATACTCTGAGCCAATCTCCAGCCCACACTTTTTGCAACCTCTGATATGAATAACATAACAGAATATATTCTTCATTTTAATAGATAATGGATATTAGTTTAATAAATGCTTGATTTAATGAGAAATGTATATTGCATTTGGGGGATGCTTTGAGCATTGCATTGCAGCAGTGTTTCCTAAACATGCACTTAATTAAAATTGTGCAATTAGTATGTAATTTGTAATGTAATGTTTAATTAGATGTGTATTGAAACATATTTTTGCCGTAGCTCTTAACACATAATGAGAATGAGTGAGCGAGCAAAACACTCAATTAATAATCCACTTAAAAAAAAACCTTCCTTACGTATCATACTCTTCTTAAAATTCTAAGAAAAGGCATTCATATCTTTCATTCTTGGCTATGAACTTTTTATAACCTATGAAAAAAAAAATATATGATTATATTTAGACTTAACCCATAAGCCCAGCTTTTAAATAATGCAAGACATGCACTTTCTTAGAATATCAAGTGAAAAGAAAAAAGAGCAAAACGAAACAAAATACACTCGATTTATTTGATTCAGTACAATGCTGGCAGACAGTGAAAAGGAAGTGCTCCAGTGTGGTATTTGATATTTGTACAATCATAAATCCTATGCGCTTATATGAGCTTAGTTTAAGCTTCCTGCAAACTTCTAATATAAAACATTATGTTAAATATAAGTACTAATTTTATTATGACCAAATTTTTTGCATCGGGGTTATTAAAGTATTCTGATTCTGATGATTTTGATGACATGGCCATCATGTTTCATTTTGGACCTTCATTGAGATGAGGTCAAACCTGTGAGGATCATGAGGCATCTAAAAATGTATCATCTCCGGTTGGATTCCGCTTCATGAAGTATTCAAACGTTATATGAGTAAATGCCAACTTAATCTGTTCTTTGAGGACAACAACCTCCTTAAAAAATACACAATTGTCAGACTGTATATTTATAATCACACCCTCCAGTGTCACCCAAATGAGAATGAGGTTCGCTTTTGAGTCTGGTTCTTCTCAAGGTTTCTTCCTCTTCCATCTAAGGAAGAGTTTTTCACCTCAGGCTTGCTCATTTGGGATAAGTACAAACACAGGCCATATGCCTGGTGATAGTAGAACCAGTTACAGTCTGCTTTTGCATTTTCTCTACCTAAAAAGAGTGATGCAGCAGAGCTTTGGTCCTGTTTCAACTCATCATATGTGCACGACAATTCAGTTTCCAAAGGTTCAGCTTTAATTCTAATACCATGTCAACACCATCATTTCTCCAGCTTTCATGCTAATACCAACGTCAACATTATCATTCTTTCCATCTTGTAGATCACTAACTAGTCAAGTGGGTCTCTGCTTTAACTCAGAACAGTAACTTTAACTCAGTGTTCCCTCTGCATTCATTTCTGGAACTTTAAGTACAACATTAGAACCAACATCTCCACTAATTTATACTTAGATTTTCTTATTAATATAAAAGGTTAGTTTAAGGAGCTTTTGCTTCTTCCGTGGTTTGCTTTTAGGTGCTAACAATGAACCCCCAACCTTAATACGTATGCGTGTTGTTTGTTTTCCGATTACACTGCATTGTGTCTTTTCTAGAAAAGTTTGCTAGTAATATCAGCATATCAGACAACAACTAACCTCTCCCAGGGATAAGAAAGTACAGGACTAACCCACAAATCATTAGACACTTCACAAGTTTTTCAATATAAGCATATTTACTGTGTGTCAGAGTGGATTTTTTTTTGGAGGTTAATGTTCCTCAAAGGCCTAGCTGTGGTTTTCCTACAGTTTTTCTTGCAACATTTTTTATCCGAAATTCTTAACTGCAGTTCCACTCCCCATTGAGTCTTTGTATCTAGACAATTTAATATGCAACTAAAACTATATTTAAGGCAAGGCATTCTACGTGTCATTTTATTAAAGCTATGATTTCTCCCTGTACTCTCAATGCAAGTTGCATTTTAGTGCTCAAAGCCTCAGCAAATTGAACCAAGCATGCGAGATTTGTATGCCATGTTACACCCTGAAGTCATGAACAAATGTGACAAGTATTCCCTTGTTCTATACCTGAGATAAAATCAATCACCAACATCTGTCTCTTCCTAGACTCACTGGAGTTAACAAGTCATTTCCTTCAAGATGTCTACATATGTATAACAATTCTCTGCAGCTTAGAGATTTATGGCTTGAATCAACAGAACATCAACACAACAAAGTGCAAAAGAAATATGTACACACACACACACACACACACACACACACACACACACACACACACACACACACACACACACACACACGCAAACAAACACACACATGTCTTCAAGCTAGCAAAATTCATTAAGTTCATAGTTGTCAGGAGCCGCCAAGGAGTAAGTTATATGTCTGAAATTTCTGTGGATGTGTTGCCAGTGTTATGAGGGACTGTCAGTAAAAAAAACATACATTTGATGGCTTGAAGACACACCGAACACTGGAAACAGGCAACTGAGGAGATTTCCAACAGTGAAAAGAGTCTGAAAATGTTGACAAGGGTAGAACAGTTCAGGGCTCTACCTGTTCACTGAGCAAAGCATCTGATTCATGGATCACTTGGGATGACTCTCAACATTTACCAGTGAACACTGAATGATCATGCAGTATCATCCAGTGAAAAAGAACGAAGGAATAACATGACTATTATAAAGCATACCATGGGCTGAAGTTTCTCAATGCAAAGAAAATAACGCACTTAGGATGTAATTACATAAACTGTTTGCATTGATATACTGTAGTGCATTAAGACAATCTACGCATTATAAATCTAGATGTGCTAACACGATTGACAAAATCGGTCTAACGGGCCACCCCTGATGAAACGAGATAATTATATCAGAATCAGCACAGATAAATGTTATTAAATGTACATCCTGATGTGTGATTATTAAGCAAACTGCTTAAGTGCATGCAAGAGCTTAATTAGCTCTTATCTCCATGCTTTTAAAACTGCAAGTCCAGAGCTTGTTCGCGTCGAATTAGACAAGGCCATGATGTGAAATTTGCAGATGCACACACATTTGTTTTATTCCACGGAGCCCTGAGGTCATTATGTGTGAACAAAAGTATGTTTAGCATATGTCTACTCAGCTGTGGTTCATCTGGTCCAGGGGTTGTTAAAGCCCTGGTGCTGCCATTATAATGTATCTTTGCTCCATTTTGCATACACAGGGCAAACCTCGGCAATAAAAGCTATGTAACGTTTATTTGGTCTTCATCTTTTCATCAATGCTGTTTAACAGTCTTTGAGCTTGCTTTATGTTCTTGCTAAAAGAGGGTCAAAGATTTAGAAATATAGCAGAAGAATAAGGGGACTGTAGGCGAAATTTCATTGTAATGAAGTACAAATGCTACACAACCACAGCCATTCATCAGCACTACGCCCCTTTTTTTTTTTTTCTCACCAGAATTGATGCCATTCACCTTTTCTGACATTAATTTAGCACTCAGACTTCAGAGCTTCATGCATTATGCAAAATGATCATGGGGCACATTTTAAAAGAAGCTAATCTCACTGAACACAAGGCAAGACAGGGTCTTCTGAATGAAGCAGCCTATTGTAAAGGGCCGACAATCAGAAGTGGTCCATCAAGAACATTCAGAGACTCGTGGCTCCATAGACGCTAACGAATTTACATTTGAATGGTAAAAATATTTTTGTTGTTCTGCATAGGGCTAGGAATAATAGGATTGGCTTGCAATTCCAAAAACAACTGTATTTGAGTGGTATATATGTACATATCTATATGAAATTTGCATTTGGTAGATTGGAGGTCATCAATTTCATTCCTGCGGGGACAGAAGTTAGTTATTCAACTTGCCGGTACATGTTAGAAACCAGGGTTGCAATTAGAAATTCATTGGATCATAATTAACTTGTATTTGTTGTACTTCTACAAATGTATAATTATTATAAATCCAATTTATGACACATACTAACTTTTTTTTTTATAATGAATACAATATTTAAAAGGAAGTGGTAGGGATCATGCTCTTCAATGTGGCTTTATAGGTTTTGCTCTAGAACTTTTATAGCCTTCAAAAATGCTAACACTGGCATCAGGCTTGATGCTCGCCATTTTACAAGAAGACTTTTTTCAGTGTTCATTCATTCGTTAACCTATGTAACCATTTTATTCTGGTCAGGGTCACAGGATCAGGAGAGACACTGGGTGAGGGGGTAAGGCAATTTGGGTGTCTTCTCAAAGCATTTTTCAACCAGGAAAGTGTTAGGGGATTTCCCCAACAGCCTGGTAGCAGTAGTCAAAGGAAGAGCACTTAAACCTAAAGCTCTCCAACACAAGCTCTGCATCCATAGTGCTCATGCAGGGATAAAACCAGGAACCCTTCAGATTCACTGTCCTTTGTACTCCTCCTTTGTGACAGGCTTTCTTTCCTGATGTTGTTTCCTCGTTGAAGTACTTTTTGAATATTTTAAACTTCCTAAATAGCAGAAAAAAAGGTTTTTGAGCTACCATCTGTCGCTGTGACTGTTCTAATGAACCAGCGTTCCCTACAGCTGTCAAAAAAGAAATGCCTTGTAGAAACTGCGTGATGTCTTTTCCTCTCCCTTGAACAGAAAACGCTGCAGAGTCTTTGAAACGGTTACAGTCTACGTTGGTACTATGACTTGGAAATAAGTATTTCAGACCATAGTTATTAAGATGAAGTAGTCCGAACTTGTGAAGGTGCAGGGTGTTGATGTAAGATTACATCATGTATTAAAATGACAACCTCAAGGCAGCCTTTCATGTTTTTGATGCTTCCATTAAATTTTAGATGGAGCTTATACCGGAGCCAGACCCAGATGATGAAGGAACTAAAATAAGTGTAAGTTGATGATTTTGATTAACATTTGATGATACGTGTCAATTGGAAAATGCAAATCAAATTGAAAATCAAAATGAATGATTGACAGATTGGATGCTATTTAAACCCCATTGCGTGTTATTCTTACAGACGGTCAAGGTCCAAGGCAATGACATTTCCCACAAGCTTCAAATTGCACGGGTGAGCAAGAGCGATGAGGGTCTGTATGAGTGCCGAGTCACAGACGCCAACTACGGAGAGCTAAAAGAGTACAAGGCCCAGGCCTACCTAAAGGTCAATGCAACAGTCCGTAGAGGACTTATCAAGAAGACTTCACCTCTGCACCTGACCAATAAGAAGCCTCGTAAGAGCAGCTCGGCTTTAGGCCAAGACAGCAACGGTATCAACTCAGACCAACACTCCCAGTCCTCCTCTACCTCTCAGGCATCACAGTCCAAAACAGTCAAACACAGTGCTGGATCAGGTAAGAGTAACTACCAGCAAGGCATCTGCATCCACAATATTCTTTGCATTGACAAGATTATTTAAGGTTTCTTTGGTTGTGTTTTTTTTTATTGTTTTTTTAGAAGGCTTCCAACACCCCAATAAATAATAATGATTAAAAAAAAAAATCTGAGAATACCAACAACCAACCAACAATTTATTCTCCACAGAGAACTTCTCACTAAAACCATACCAGACTTCTTACTTTAACCTTACTGCTACAGTAAATTAAGATGAAACAGCCATTGCACTACTGTCCAGCTCTAAATATTTAAGTATTAAAAGTGTGTTACATTTTATAACAGTAACATTTATAGCATTTGGCAGCCATCCTTATCCACACTTACAGAAGGGCTTTATTATCTCCATCAAAAAGAACATAATGCTAGTACAAATAGGTCAGATTTCTGACAGCTAAATAATGCTGACGAGTAAAACGGTGTTGGAGAGAAGTTAGTACAAGGAGTTCATCATTTGAATTTATTGCTTATTTAAGTGCTTACTGAAGAGGGATTCAGTCTTTGTTTGAAGAGAGGCAGTGACTCAGCTGTTCACACAGCAAGAGGATGTCCAGTCCACCTAAAGTCATAATGCATGTCTTCCATTTATCTTCAGCTATAATCAAGTAGACCCCAGACTTTAACTTGTGTGGTGATATACGGCTAATCTCATACAGAAACTGCTAATTTAGTTTGATACAGCACATTTTTCTGAATGTCTCAGGCGTGAAAGTTTTCATCTGGAGCTACTGGCAAAACATTAAATACGAGATTTATTCATAAATTCAAATTCTAAAAGTAACTTTTAAAACTTAATAGCTTTTGTAATTTGCTTCATACGAACTTCAGCAACTTATAATGGAATTTATTGGAGTTCCTGTAAAGAATTTTATAGGCCATTTCACCTGCCAGTAAAAGCCATACCTCTCCTCATCAATTTGATAAAGTAGATATTGCATAAGGGAATAGTGCTGATCCTAATAGAAAATTTATTTGAATCCTTTTGAAACGGTTGCTTCACACAAGACTGTAAAATTAAAAGTAGGTTGTTATAGGATGGTTTTATTAGACAACCTTTATCTTTTAATAAATATGAACCTGTAAGGTGCCTTTTATATCGATCCACAATTAGACTGACAATATTTCAGATTAAAACATTACAGCATGTGTTTCAGTGGTATGTTAGTAAGAGTCCTACAAGCTGACAAGGCAGGGTGAAAGGCTATTTGTGCATGTTGTCAGAGACAGCTGAAAGGTTGGAAGGGCATTTCAACATGGTGAGCAGCTTTGCTCTAACAGAATATCTGATATTCACCTCAATCTCACATGGGGATGGCAGACAAGCTTCACACGCTGTCTCTCATGCACACACATACACAGGCATACCCACACCCACACATACACACACACACAAAGCCTCATCTATAAAGAAGAAAATGGCTATACATATATATATATATATATATATATATATATATATATATATATATATAGATATATATATATATATATATATACACACACACATTTATACATACAAGAAAAAAAAAATCATCATAGTGAGAAAATACCTGGAATGTAATCAAATTTAGCTAGTATTTGTTTTTCTAAGCTGACAATATAATTTTACTAACTATAAATTTGCAAGGTTGGATGAACAGATCATTTTGCTCACAGAATCTAGAAAGAAAGAAGAAAACATAATAATATAGCAATATAATTAGAAAATGTAAAGCTTGAGATCATTAGAAATATTTAGAATTCGCCATAATAGTAATAAATATGTTTTTTAATGTAATCATTTTTTTTTAAAGCACTAGTTCATTTTTACTTCATAAAATGAAATAATGCAACATGTGAAATCCTTATAAACTGGCTTGGGAATATTAATCATAATGACAGTAACACATAAAAGTTTAGCTAACATTCATAATTACCGCTAACTTCGGTGCAGATCCAGAATGCCTCAGGCACATTTACCAAACTACACCTACACAGTAATCCATCTAAAAGATCAGCAAGCTTTAATTACAGGCCGTGATATTCTGACATGACTCTTGACTCTAGTTATAGCTAATTGGACAGAACTGGTTATAAAAGTGCAGATGCATTGAGTAATTGACAGACTCAGAGAGCAACAACAGCCCGCAGGAAAGATGTAACATCAGGTTACATTATTCTTGTCACAGAGTGTCCTATAGGTTGGAGAGTTTGAGACAAATGATTAATTATTCCCTATAAAGAGGAGGAGGAAACCATGGGATGCTTCAGCCAACTGTGATTGCTTCTCCGCAGCAAAGCTTCTGCTCAGTTGATCAACATGGTCTGAATGAAATCTGGCAGGGAGGAGCATGAGGTCGCATGCTTGTATCTCTCTGTTCTCTTCTTGCTTTTTCTCTGCTCCATCCTGATAGAGACTCCCTAGACACTCCTCCTCTCAAACAGTGCTTGGTTTAAAGGAAGAATCCCGTAAATGTCACAGTGATTTACTGAAAATTTCATTTTCCATTTCCTCAATGTTGCCTTTTTATTAGGGGTTTTATGGCCACATATACATCTCTCTCTCTCTCTCTCTCTCTCTCTCTCTCTCTCTCTCTCTCTCTCTCTCTCTCTCTCTCTCTCTCTCTCTCTCTCTCTCTCTCTCTCTCTCGCTTTCATTCTAACTTTTAACTTCTCCTTTGTATTTGGATGTAGTGCACCTTATCTAATATTTTTCCCATCATTTTGAGGAAGCAATACATTCATTTATCGATTTAATGAATAATCAAGAACTCCATGACAAGTTCCTTATTCCCAGTCAACAAGCATCTCTTTTAATATATGCACACATTTAAATTGCCTATACTTCATGTTGTGATTTTCCTGATGGAAATTCATGAATGGATGCTCCAGTTTATGAGTCCTATTACAATATCCATTAATTCACTCCCTCTTATGCTAAAATGATCATTCATAAATCATCTCTTTACACAATTTGTTAATAGAACCACAAACATATATTCAGGAAAGCAGATATGTATTTGATGAATCCATGAGATTTCCCCCAGCTTAGACATTAACAGAGATCTGGTATATAATAGAGGGGATTATATATGAATAAACAAATAAACAAGCAAACAGTGCATAGCTGAAAAAGTGTAATTCTTTGTCTTTGGCCTTACTGACATGTAAAATATTGGTACATTTCCTAACCTGCTGACACAATTTTCAATTCTCCGAGAGGGAAAAAAATACAGGTCTTCCGAATGACACGTGTTAGATTACACTGTTAGATAAAGCCTCTGCACTAGAGCACTACCAGAATTGCAGGATTGCTAGATGTTCAGATAGAGCAAAGTTTCCAACCCATAACAACATCTTCTTTTGTGTAACTAGAAGTGGAAATAGGTATCAAAATTCATGCCTTTCCAGGGTTTCACAACATGTTTATTTGAAGTAAATTGACCGGTTTCTAGCTATAACAAGATCTATAGCTTGATAAATGCATGTGCTTCATGATACGTTGTGAATGTTGACTTAGATGTAATTGATACCCATGACTCACTGTTTACTGTTTGCTCTGTCAGCTTTAGGATAACAAATCTGCCTGTAATTTCTTCTCCAGGTACCAGGATAGATACGAGCTATGGACTCACTCTCCTGCTTTTTGCTAGCATTTGTGTGACGGGAGCTTTGCTATAGTCTGGGACTCTTTTTCCCCCCTTCACTGTTCTTTTAAAGCCAAGAGAAATATCATCTGCTATTTCCATAGCACGGACGCCACCGTTGCCCCAGTTTTTGCACCCAGTGTTATAATTATCTATACCAGAATCACCTTTGGTCAAAAATATAAGCCCTAGAGCATAAGACTGTATTCTTGGACATGTATTTGATGATCCTGATATTAAAATTGGATGGACACGAACTAATTATGGACTTCATCCAGATATTATTAATAATTTGGTTGTATTTTCTTTCTGTTCATATCCAGCTGTGAATTTAATATAAGATGCTCTAAAGCCTGGAAAGAATTTATATTTGTGTATTATATAAATATAAATACAGATAGATATATAATGATATGATTTTGAACCTTCTTGGACTCTGTACAGCTTGCATCCATCCTGGAATATTATGTGTTCAAGGACACTGAATTAAATGTGAATATAACAGCACTGACATTTAAGTAAATATTGTGGCTGGATAGGAGTTCTGCTTAACTATGTGATGTTCTGCGCTGTTTAATCTGCTTTGAAGTTTCCTAATTTTTCCTGGTTTTTATGAAGATTGTTCGTGCTCAAATGCACATCCTGTTCCTTTGTTGTTGTAGGGTTTTTGTTTTGATATTTTCCTTTTCCTTTGTTTTATTTTGCATAATAAATGTGAGCTTATTTCTGTTATCAACCTGTTAGTCTGGGTTTGTCTTCAAGGACAACGGAACTCTTTTTTACACATCATGTGCATGTCTACAGAAATTAACGCCAGGACATGTACTAATTAGCTGATAATTATCTCAGAAAATACTGACCTCTTTCTATATTGCATGAAAGTTTCCTTTGTTTTTGGGAAGGAGAAAATATGTGACAGGAAATACTCAAGTCAACGTCTGTGGACCTATGAATATCTTATTGTCTTATTGACTAAAGATGCTTAAGTGCATGTGTGTTTTGGTATTTCATCCTATTTCCACCAACTGGAGTGTGATATGGTGATATTCCTTTTGATATTCTAAGCATACTCTCATTTCCACAAAGTCTTGACCATCTGCCTTTCTGCTTCAAACTCCATTACACTCGGTCATTGAATTTGCACCATGGCTAGCCAGATGATATTTGATTTTTCTCCCCTCTCCTAGTTGGATTTGACTTCATAACATTTATAATGGATCTATCATCTTAGCACAATATATCAGAAAAATATCTATGTCGTACTGCCCCAGTGAAAGCGAAAACACGAAAGCCATGGTGTATTTTAGATATTTAGCTAATGCAACACTCGTCCATTAACTCATGGAGATTTTCTCCCATTTATGTACCAAAATACATAGGTACTTTTTTCCAGAATGCTATTTCATGTGAAATGCTAATCATTAGTAAGACCATTAAACATCATATTTGTTTTACAATCAAGCACTAACTTAACCCAATACACCACCTACTAAGCTCCTGGCATATTAAAATCATGAGGAAGTTAGGATTTGTAAACAAATCATTATGACAAGATGGCACCTCTTCAAAACTTCATAAAGGCATCTGGACATGACCTTTCCAACCGTCATCATTATGCAGTGTACCCCCTGTGTACATTCTGCGCTCAGTTCATACAATAAAATGCCACGTCATTGTCTTTGGGAAGACTTGGGTTCAGTTTATGAAGCAAAGGCTCCAGTGTAGCTTAAGAAACAAGCCAATTCTTTTGTACATGCCTATGAGAAGGTATTTTGAATATGATTCAGACTTGTACAACTGGCATTTACGTCTGTTTAGTGTCTTTGTAACAGCCGCAGTAAATTACGTAAACAGCATGATTGTCTTCATTTATTTCAGTAACATTAAAGTGTGTTCACCACAATGCTGTCCATGATTTATCAAGATGGTTCCTGCAAAGGCTTGACATCTCCATATCCTCTGGGTTTTCAGATTTTGCCTACACATGTCTAATACATTTTTAACCCCCAGAACGAACAGTGCACAGGAAAGTTTGTGGGTTATATGGAATTATTTTTTCTTCTTTAAAAAAAAAAAAAAAAAAAAAAAAAAAAAAAAAAAGCTGAGATGTTTTTAGCCTTTTCATCCAATTTTTTTTATATTGATTTGGTTCTTTCTTGTGAATCATTATGGTCCATTTGCCAGCGCATAGAGATATTATGATTTTTTTTTTTATTGACACTCTGAAAGGCAATGTGGCAGTCTGTGCTGCAGTGTCAATAAAGCTGTAATATGTAATTAATCATAACTAGTTGACAGATTCATTTGACATTTATCAACATTTTAGAGCCCTTTTTTTATCTCTGGTACAAAATAAGAGTTGCATGATTTGCAGTTTTTATAAATATGGCCATGACAATTTGGGCAATGGGGATTCAGGCAACGGTGATTTCTGTACAAAGCCTCCAAAAGGTTTGTGTTCAGTGAATTTAGAACTATGTGTAATTAAATTCCTCAGTACATTTCACATGAAGGAAACACAATTAACTAAAAGATTGATGTTAAATCAGTGTTTCTCGCAGCTCCATGCTACAAGTGTGTCAGTGGTTTTGTTTCAAATCTCTGTTTGAACAGGCATTCACGTCAGAAACAGCTGATTAAATATCACTCTTATCTTGTCCATTAGGGCTTCACTTGACATTGAGGTCATATCAAATTACAGAATGCAATTATTCAGATGAGTGGATGAAGCACACGTTGCACATGCAGACACTAAAACAATAAAAAAGGAACAATTACCAGAACACTGCCAAAAGTATTAGTTATTAGTTGTTGCTTTTACAGCATTTGGCAGATGTTGTTGTTTTTAAAATGCCTTCTATATTCAGTTGAAATATTGATTACTTGGATAATAAAACCTGTCTCCAGACACCTTCTTATCACTTTAAGTGAAACTTGCTATGCATGTCTCTTGGTACAAGATTACCACATTAGCAATTTCACATCCAGTATTGCATACCGACCCGGACTATTAAACACTCATCCACTGACAAACACTAATACAACAAAGCATTACTAATGAATGTATACATGACCCTTGAGTCAAAAACAAACTGTATTAAAAAGTAACTCAAGCGACCACACGTTTCGTTAATTGAGCTCGAAATAAAAAAATTATATAACGAGAGCTAACGGTACCTTTTTTTAAATATTTATTTACAATGGGAGAGGCAGTCTTCTCTTGTCCAACATCTCAACCAATTATGCAGACTTTTCATTTTGACAGAGATCTTGTTATTCAGTGGAAGTCCTGAAGAAATGAGCCTGTCACTTTTCATCCGATCTTTATTTTGTCGAGGGGAAAGAGATAAAAAGCCACTTGAAATTCACATTTGATATTTGCGAGTGCCAGAGTCATTGGGTTTGTGTAATCAGCAGGACTGGGAAAACGAGGGCGAAGGGAGATTGGCAGAGTGTGAAACGGGACCCAGGGGGGGAAGTGGCGAGTGATTTCCAGGGTCTCTGTTTGTTAATTTGGTCAACATCGCATGGTTATTTGTGTGGAAATGAGCAACCTTTTCCCCTGGCACTTTCACTGGGGTTCTGGCTCCCCTTCAGCTCTCTGCAGATATGAGCTGGTGGGATATTGCAGCATGAATAAATCAGCACAGTATGCATGATTTTTTTTCCTGTTAAAAAAAGCTTTTTAATCTGTTGTAGGGTTATGGTATTTCTGCAGTTTAAACCCCCAGATATTAGCTTTTCTATATATTTGAAATGATATTGTGGACTGCCAGAAGTCACGGCTGTGCAACCATAATGCAGCCTTTATCATCTAAGGCCTAGATTAGATATCCCATCTAGATCCCTTTGTTCCAAGTTGATTTGAAGCTTTTTGAAGTTGAACTTTTTTCCCTTCACGTTCAAAATCATTCATTATTTATATTAGACATCATAAAGTACTTGCAGTACTTTATATTTAAATTCCTAAGAAAAATGTTGCTCTGTTCATTATAATGCCACAATCGATCCAAGAAAAGCTCCAATAGCACAGTGCTGATTTTTTCTTAGTATTTTTGTGAATGTATCATGATTGTTTTAGGTCTTTGAAACACTGTGACATTTTATTATGATACATATGAGTACATTTTTCTTATATACTTATTTCACATTAATATTTTACTGGTATATATAACCCACTGTCTGACAGATGGTCTTTCGCTTGCAAGAGACTGCATAACGTTTAAACTCCCCAGTTCTATTTTTATTAGGACATTATATTTGTTTCATCTGGTAGGTATTTTTTATTGTTTTATTGATTAAGTAAAATATGTGCTGTTGTTTAGTTTGTAATTTTGTCCAGATAAAATTACTAGGTGAGCTGTATTTAGTTAGTAACTGGTTGAATACATATTTGCCATGTGTGACATAAAAACATCCTCAAAATGGCAAAGCTGATGTCAGGAAAATACCTTTTTTTCTTTGCACAGGTCCCAGGTGGCCATAAAAGTGAACACAATTTTGGACCAAAGTAGGTTTGAAAGAACCATTGGCCTGGCTGAAAAAAAAAAAAAAAAACACACACACACAACAGAAAGTGAATTCAAAACCCAGTGATGCCACAGCCAGTCATGAACAGGAGCGCTCTGGTTGTGAGGGATCTCCTATTCTGATATATTGATCAGAAAATGTGGATGACTGGAATCACATGTCTTGGAGGAAGTATGTATTAGCCTTCACCCTCCCTGGCTGTTATCTGTAATATCACAGGGAGAACTGGCCTGTGGATAGGATTGGCAGGTGGCCAATTTGGGGGGAAACTGAAGAATAAGGCTCAATGTACTTATATCTTATACCACTAAATTGTTTTCTGCACAAAAATTGAGCCATAATCCACAATCCTGTAGGAGAAAAAGTGCCCATGGGGTTTATTGGAAAGTCACAGGCTCTTGGCTTCATTACAAGGTTCTACTTGAAATCTGTTCTGCTATAAGGTTAAACATAATCCTTTAATAACCCTATAAGGGATAGACTGCGAAAACACATGTTATTCTCAACATGACATGCTGATGTTCCAATAAATAATATTCAGCGATAACATATTATAATATCAAAATGTGACAAATGTAATCAGATTAAACATATCTTATGCTCAGTTACTCACTTTAATGACTGTTAAGAGATATGAACTGTGCTCGTAATGAAATGCAATGCAATATATAATATCGCTCAACAAAATCAAGATCCTCAACTTCCTACCTGGTTACATTCTCACACACATAAAAACGGCTTGCATTATTTATCTGTTATCTGGAATTGCAATCAATTGCAGCTGACATTGATGTAAGGTCCCTTAATGGCACCTCAGAACCCTTAACATTAATGAACTGTGGCTCTATCTGTCAGCACTGATGTAATGACTCTCTTCGCCATAAAACAAAGCCAGAAGGAGAGAAATAAGGTGAAGGTGATGAAAACCGACAAAAAGCAACTATTTTCATTTCTCCCTTGGCATATTAATAAAGAGTGATACAGTGTTTTCAAATTCTTTGAGCAATAAAGAAATGACCTTGCTGTGTTAAACAAGCGCAACACACAGGAGCAAGTAGGCCAGTTTTTGTCCCTGCGAGTCTGATGCAGTGGCAGGGAGAATAGGGAATTGGAACAGCTGCAAGTCATGAGTGGGTGTTAGTTATATGAGAGAGAGAGAGAGAGAGAGAGAGAGAGAGAGAGAGAGAGAGAGAGAGAGAGAGAGAGAGAGAAGAATAAAGAGATATATGGAGGCTTTGGGAAATGGGAGAAGCACTCAACAATGCAGGGATAATGCATCCAAACATATTTGCGCCTTTAGAGAGAAAATAGAAGAGAGGCAGAGAGTGTAGAGAGGATTAACATGACACATGATTGATAGTGAATTAAAGGCCTGGTCCTCTTCTCATTAAAGCTAGCACTGACACTACAATGGAAATGACAGTGCAGTGAAAACTACCATTTGAAAATGCATGCAGAGAGCTGAACTATAATGTCACTGAGTCATCATGAAATATAATAACACTGGTTTTATTTGTGAAATGAATAAGCTCTGCTGATGTCAATCATTTTAAACATGTATTGTGTGTTAAAGAGCGAGGCATCTCATCACCGACACTGCTACAAATTTGTCTCCGCTCACTTTTTTTTTTTTTTTTTGATTTACTTCACAGAGACAAATGTGTCAGATACTGTATTCCTATCCATGTGAGGCCATGTGGTCCCCACTAAGATACAAAAACATGGCAACACACAAATACAGCCCGTGATACAGAACACGATGAGCTTTACGAAGACTTAATACCGCAAAAAAGAACTGAATGCCTGGATTTCATTTTTGCTGCAAATGCAGTGTTTTATTAGATTCTTGGGGGCCTATCACACCTTCACAGAGATTTGGAAAATACTGGTTGTGGATAGCACATGATGCAACTGGGATTTAAACTCAGATCGGTAAATGTGCTGTCTGCACTACTCAGGGATATCTTGTATATAATATACATTCCCTGAACTGCTGCCCATCTTTCTTTACTTTTCTTCTAGTCGTTCAAAAGCAATCACTGCTGACGTTAAGAAATTTCCCTTTTATTCTAACTCTAGCCAACAGCTTTATTACACTCTAGATGTCATGAGTCAGCCATGGAGCCATGCAGAGGTGGTCCAGGACATTCAAGATAGAAGGATAAGGACGGAACTTAATATATGGTCATCTCTTCATTCATGTCTCTCTGCAGAGTGTAACTTATCTGAGGCATTATGAAGCAATTTAGAGCAAGCCCTTCCTCTTATTTAACTTTTAGGATGAGTTAAGCATTAAAGTGCTGCTCATAAAGAGCTAAACTGTGCATATTAATAAAATGAAATGACTGGCCATTACTTGATGGATATTTATTGATGTGAGGGCTGTCAGTGATTGTCAGTTAATGGTGATAACTCTGTAAGTGGAAGATAATTAATAGCTATATTATTAGAGCAAAATGAAAAATGAGTAGGTGCTGTTAAGCATAATGCTTGGGGAAGTACTGTAAGTAACTGAATCTATGAATATATGAATAAAAGTTTACTGATTTTTTCTAAATTTTCTGGTAGTATGTACTTTAATTAATCATTTTATACGAAACGATTAATTTAAGGGTGTTATGATGAATTTAATTGGGGAGTTAGATGTTTTATTGTGATGACAGATTAATTACAGCTAGTGTTAGGAATGTAACAAACACACACGTGACATGGAGCAGGACATTTTTAACCGTTGATTAACCTTTACAATTTGTTTATGTTGATAAATAACTATGAGTCTTCCTGTGGAAAAAGAAATTAGCATGCCATGACTTTCAAAGTTTTGATTCTGGTGGTTTATTAGTGTTGGCAGAGTCCAAGGAAGACAAGCTCATTTTGACCTAAAAAAGGTCTCTGACTCAGACACTGGCTTCAGGGATCCTGTCTGATTAACATTTTAATTAACACAAAATATTGCTAACTCTCGGCCATTCTCTGGGTCTCTACTCAAACAGATTAATTAATGCGGTGTTCGCCCTACTCAACTAGCCTACAAAGTGATTATTAAGAGGAAGGAGAAAAAAAAACATACGGAGAGATAAATGTCATCACCCACCCCATTACAATATACGGTGGTATTTTTCCAAAGAGAAAAAACAGGCATCAACTGCAGCTGTTTGCAAAACCACCGTAAAAGCACCTCCATTTTGAACATTTTTTTTTTTACTTAATCTACAAGATGGCCCGCTTACCATGGCAACCAGAAAAAAAACCAGTGG
Organism: Tachysurus fulvidraco; assembly: GCF_022655615.1. Lineage (NCBI taxonomy): Eukaryota > Metazoa > Chordata > Actinopteri > Siluriformes > Bagridae > Tachysurus > Tachysurus fulvidraco. The sequence continues at coordinate 9,509,008 of NC_062520.1, read as the reverse complement.
GATACATTTTCGCAAAATCAGTGCAATTTTCAGTTCGAGATCAAGTCAAATCTATGATGTATAAAAACTGTAAGAAAATTAGGTGTTAAAAATTGGATATACCCATAGTTACATTGATGTAGGTGCTATATGTAATAAACAAAAAGAGTGCTATTGTAGGAAAATAATCAATGACAGGAATATAATCAATGACAGGAATCCATGCCTCAAATTGTTATAGATTCTTATACTATATAGCAACGTGCTAAAAATTACAATGTTCAATTCATTAAAAAATTCTTATCCAAGTATAACTACATTTGATGTCGTAAGACATTTGCTAAACAAGTTTGTTCCTGTTCTAATTTACATTATAGCAGCTATAAACTTGTCCTAGTAACTCTTTAAATTAATAAGGCATTAAAAGGCATCTTGTTACAGGGAAACAAGGTGCAAAGTCCTTTGTGCTGCAGACTTTGCTGTGGCTTAAATTTATTTATTTTTTTTTCACATTGTATTAATTTCAAAGCACATAAAGGTCACATACAATGTTATACACAACGCAGAACAAAGTAATTACTGCCCACAACAATAAGCAATATAACAGTCAGGATAATGTAAGGTAAGGAAAAATAAGGACAGGACAAACATTAATGGAAATTTGTTCACAGATATTGTTATTGCTGTGGTGGAAATCTGTACTGTACCTCTGTTACAAACGCACTGCCATTAGTGTCTCCTTCCATTAATGTCAAATAATTTGATTTCCTGTATGTCTTTCTTGTATGTGTTACCACAAAGCATACAGTAAGTGATGTCCAGGAACATGGTTTGTGAAGTTCGAGTGGAAGAACTCAAGTGTCCTGCACAGTTCTATAATGTTAAGATAATGTATACAAAAAATGTTATTAAAACTAGAATTTAAATAACTATACCTGTGAAGGTATATTGTTGCACAGTGAGATATGTTGTTGTACAGAGGAATTATAAAGTCTGATCAACACGGGTAGAAAGGATTTCCTGTGACGCTCTGTTGAGCACCTTGGCTGGAGTCTGCGACTGAACGTACTCCTGTATCTGTTCAGGACATCATGGAGCAGGTGAAAGATATTGTCTGAGATTGCCAGTAGCTTAAACAACATCCTTCTTTCTGACAGTACAGTCAGAGAGTCCAGCTCCATCCCCACAACATCACTGGCCTTACAGATGAGTTTGTTCAGTCTGTTGACATCAGCAACCTTCAGTCCACTGCCCCAGCATGCAAAAGCAAAAAAAAAAAAATAGCACTGGCTACAACAGACTCATAGAACATCTTCAGCATCTTCCTGCAGATGTTGAAGGACCTCAGCTTCCTCAGAAAGTTGAGGCAGATCTCGCCCTTCTTGTAGACAGCTTCAGAGTTTTTAGTCCAATCTATTTTATTACTAATGTGAACTCCCAGGTATTTGTAATAATGAACACAAATCCTCACAGCCACACTCTAAAATCTAGTGGGAAGTCTTCTTAGATGAATGGAGCTTATTATAACATCAAAGATGGAAAAGTTTGAAATGGGAAGTTGCACAAGCTCATATGGGTGTGACGGTCATGTATTCACAAACATGCAATCACAGAGTATACCTGATATGAGATATTACTGTAGAATAAATAATATATCAGACTGAGTGAATTAATATAAGCTTATCATTTATATTACAACCAGAATTACGTTTAACGTCTGACCTAAAAAACTGAGCATCGCACACTGTTATGCATCATATAACTGCAATTATTTTATCAGTTCAAATCACTAAGCAAGTTAGCAAAATAAAGACCTGTCAGTGTATTTGATTATTAAAAATCATTGTTGCTGGTGCCATCATTAGCTTTCAGAACATTCTCAGTGAATCTATGAATCTCACCTATTAATCAAGGACATAAACTGAAATACCTCTGAGTGTTATAGTACAGTAGAAGTCTTACAGGGTGATGAATTTTAAAGACTTATAGAGTCAGAGCTGCTTATTACAAAGTGTGGATACATGGTATTAGGCACTTGATTGGGCTTGCGCACACTTCACCAACACCATTAACAGCAACCTCAAACAACAAATTTACCAGTGTTAAATTAAAACCTAAAGCATCCCTTTGAAAACAACACTGCTTCACTGTACACTGGAGGTATTAATTTAACACCTGATTTTGTTGCGCTCCAGCTGAGAGTGTGACTTGAAGCACTGTTGTTAAGACTGGAACATCTTGTTACCGAACTTGTTAAAGAAGGACCTGCAGCACACATGGTATTTTAAGATGCCCTGATACGTCAACATAAAAAGACGGTTTTGGAAAAAGAACAACGCCTGCGAATGCAACATGCTCTTTTTTTATTGCCAGATTTCAAATGTGGCACAGAACACAGTGAACAGAGAGAATTGCATTAGGAGGTAGAAAATAAGAAGCAGAGGAAATGAATTATTCAGGATTCATGAAGAACAGCAGCAACACTCTGCTAATTAGAGTCACACTTTCTGTATACTTTCTGTGACTGGTAATATCATTTTATCCAAATTAGCTTTATACTTTACCATGCTGTACTGTAGGTGAATGTGTGTAAATCAATAACAATAATAGATACAAACTACACAAGAAGCAATATTCTTTAAAGAAATTTGTGAGTATTAACCCTTTAATGCTTCAAGGTCTTTTACCACTTCTATCTCTCATCTATTTAAGCCTCATTGTATGCATTTTCAGTTTTTAACCATACAACACCCCGTTGGTGGCATGAATGTGGGCATACAGTGTAGTGTATTATAATTAATTGTTTTTTTGTTGTTGTTGTTGTTGTTGTGTTTTTGGTTTGTAATGAAATCTGTCAAACCAAAAAATGAAGTGAAGTCATTTAAAATCATTTAAATGTGAAAAGCACTTTACAGGTAGCTGTAAATGCTCTTGTCATCCTTCAGGTTGATTGTCAGATTGTCATATGTAACTGCTGATTCAAAAAGACATGCAATTTTCTATTTCTTGCAATAGTAAGCGTAGACATCTGGACTTTTGAATCTCAAAGCCATTTTTTTCACTGATCCGATGAGGCCTCATCAGTTATATTCAAGACAAGTCAGGATTTTCTGTCATCCCGTCTCATCGCAGACAGTCACGAATAAAATTCAGTTTACCTGGAGCTACATTTTACACCGGGCAGCAGCGGCAGAGAAGAGAAGACAGCAGCAGAATATAATAAATACAATAAAATCATTCATTCATTCAACATTCATCACTTTCAAATGACAGAAATAAATCATGGAATTAGTTACTCTGTACTATAAAATGTGCAAAACAACATCACAGTACAAATGAGGATGGAAATATATAATACAGAGTATAATCCAGTGTCTCCTAATTCAATGCCATTCACACTTTTAAGGAAGTACATATTTGTATGTTATTATTATTATTATTATTATTATTATTATTATTATTATTATTATTATTATTATTATTATTATTATTATTATTATTATTAACTGTAATCTCTTTGCCTTAATTATAAACATATGTTGGTAATTACATCATGTAAGGATTTTTATTAAATGCCTAATAAATCTCAAGTAATCATCTATAAATTATTCCTTGACAACCACATTGTTTCATTATAAATGACATATACTGTATGTCTCATTATATTTAAAATGTCAGCACTTTGTACTTCTAAATATGACACATAACTAAGGAGAAAAAAGGACACATAAGTACAGTGTGTGTGTGTGTGTGTGTGTGTGTGTGTGTGTGTGTGTGTGTGTGTGTGTGTGTGTGTGTGTGTGTGTGTGTGTGTGTGTGTGTGTGTGTTTTATTGGATATTTTAATTAATTATAGTGTATCTGTTTTTTTTTATAATTAATCTTGAATTAAGTGTGACACGATTCCATTCCAAAAATAAAAGTTTATCAATATAAATTTTTTATAGTGTTTTACAGCTTAAATGTCATTTGTGGAATATTTAGTTTATATTATATTATATTTATCAAATATCTAATTTTCTTTCAATTTGTGCTCATGTAGTAATTACCTAGGAAGAAACACTTAAATGACATTTCACTTAATTTTTAAGATCATATTATGATAATTGGGGTGAACAGATGTTCAGATCTGACCGCTATAATGGTTGTCATAACTGTGTTGAAAATATTGTTTTAATGATATGTTATTAGATGTTGTTTCTAACATTGATATAGTGGAAATGTGAATAGCACGATTAATCCACATAAATAGTTTGGGTCATTAAAGTCTGAATTTCCTCTTTATTGAACTTACTAACAATCACAATTAATAAACAACTGTAACCACCGTAAATAATGAAGGTGAATATAAAAATGCATTCAGTGAAAATGGATTTCATTTAAATGTTTTGCTGGTGAGAGGAAAGTCTTTGGAATTACTTCATCTGTAACACCACAGCATGAAAATCATAACCACAATAATCTGGGCCAATTAACGGCTGATGTAAACGAAGCAAACCAAACACCATGAAACAGCAGGATGCCTCAAAAAACATATTTGCATGACTGAGAAATCCAGCAGAATGAGAGGAGGTGGATGTGCCACTTCATAAAGCCATATAAACATGCAGCACAGGGGGAAAGCTCACAAATGGAACATTTGAACGTTTGAAGTGAATTAAATGCATCAGTTTTGCATCTGACCAATCGATCGCATCAGGGATTGTGTCAGCATGGATTATAACAGTGAATGGATGAATGGATCTCCTGATCAAATTAGTTAACGATTGTTCAGCTTTTCATGCGGTTGATACAAACCAACAGGAGAAGAGCTTTGAACATCTTATTCTTTATATTAGTTACGATTATACAACGTATAATCGACGCATCAACGATTATAAAACTTTAGATAGTTTGTTATGAGGCATTGTGCATAACACAAAGCACGTTATAAATATATTAGACATAGATGATACTGTATCTAGGAAATTCTGCAAGTTTATATATTCTTACATTTTACTATTCCAAAAGATTTGAACTAAACTTTAGTAACGGACTTAATTAACCGTCAGTTAACTTGTGCATATGTCAGCAATATGTCTATGTGACATCAGTTGAATATTGTCTGCACTGTCCTTCACACAAACATTGTCTGAACTACCGTGTGTCAGATAACGAAGGTTAACTTTAACACTCAATTATTTTACCTACTGCTTGGTCTCATGCACCATGTGGAGCATCTAAGTCATCGTAATACTGCCAAGAATTACTGAAAGCGTGAGAGAGTTTGCTCAATAAAATGTCCATTGAACCAGCTCACTGAAGATCATTTATGTACAATGTCTACAGGAAAGTCTATCTTCATCAATATATGACATGACTCAGTGAACTAACAAAGCCCTGTATTGAGCGAAAACTCAAAGCTGAAATTTCCATTATGGCGAAGCATGAAGTTGGAAAATTTGTTTTATTATCGCATTCCGTTAATCCGATTTCAGCACTGGCAACAATTTCAACATTAATTAAACCTTAATGATTAATTGAAATGAGCAATAAAACATGAAACACTGTTGTTATGGGAAAATAATTAAGAAAGGTGTGTGATACAACCTGACACAGAGCTAAGTTACTGTTACCAGAACAAAAGTGAACTATTTTCCACAGTAATTCTATCAATCTATCTGTTTTTTTTGTACCACTTATCCAACACAAGGATGCAGGGAGCCTGGAGGCTTTTCTGGGGACTCGGAAAAGGCACAAATTGAGCGGACACTCTTCCAGATCCATAGAAGGTCAAAATCACACACCCATTCATACACTACATACAATTTAGAGAGACCATTTCATCTACTGCGCATGTTTTTGGACTGGGGAGGAAACTGGAAAACCTGGAGGAAACATACATATCACAATGAAAACATGCAAAATCTGCACACAAGGACTGGAGGCAAGAATCGAATCAAACCGCAAACCGCAAACCATGGTGGTGCATTAATACCTACATTTACATAGGGCAGTGGTGGCTCAAGATCCCTGGGTTGTTGATTGAAGGATCAGGGTTCAAGCTGGCACTGTTGGGCCCTTGAGCAAGGCCCTTAACCCTCCCTGCTCCATGGGTGTTGTATCATACAGTAGCTGCCCCTGTGTTCCGACCCCAACCTCCTCAGTTAAGATATGCGAAGAAATGAACATCTGTGCTCTAATGTACATGTGGCAATAATAAAGGATTCCCTTTACTGTTGTGAAACGCCTACAAAAGAATGTTTATCTTTTCTGTCTCGATAATAAGTCAGTTAATAATCCAAAAAATAGTTAAGCCAAAAATTGTATACTAATGCAACTTTTCTTGTTAGGGAGAAACCGAGGTCTTTGTTCCTGAAGAATAAAACCTGCTACTGCAGACTCATTTAATGTTACAAATAGCATCTCCTGGGGGGCACGGTGGCTTAGTGGTTAGCACGTTTGCCTCACACCTCCATGTTCGATTCCCACCGCCGTGTGTGTGGAGTTTGCATTCTCTCCCCGTGCCTCGAGGGTTTCCTCCGGGTACGCCGGTTTCCTCCCCTGGTCCAAAGACGTGCATGGTAGGTTGATTGGGATCTCTGCAAAATTGTCCGTAGTGTGTGTGTGTGTGTAAGTGAATGAGAGTGTGTGTGCCTGCGATGGGTTGGCACTCTGCCCAAGGTGTATCCTGCCTTGATGCCCAATGATGCCTGAGATAGGCACAGGCTCCCCGTGACCTGAGAAGTTTGGATAAGCGGTAGAAAATGAATAAATGAATGAATAGCATCTCCTTACAGATAATAGAAAACAAATTATTGATTATACTTTATTGTTCCTTCTATATATTTTTAATTAATTATTTTATTAGTTGCCATACAATTTTATGTGAATTTGCTTTTGCTATATAAATGATAATGCATAAGTTCTTGAAACACATATATGCTTTAATATGATGTGATTTGGCTTGCAGCTGCTCTTACTGTCACATGCTACTGTTATAAAAATGAATCAATCTTCTCATCAGTCAGATTGGAAAATTCAATAGAACTTTTTAATGAATTCTAATGATTTCCCCAGATGGAACTATTAAGACCTTGAAGATTCTGTATAATAAAGTGAAATATAAATGCAAACTGAAATTTGTTTAATTAATTGTCACACTATCTACAGTATCAAGGGCAAACACAAACAACTGGGCAGCTGCAATAATATGATGAGATAAAATGTTTTAATTATCACACACAAGTAATTTTTTAATTATCACACACAAAGATGTTGTGACTTTGGGGAGAAAGTACATGCGGAATCTTTAAGTGGTCATTTTCACTGGGAGTCGTCCTCTGAATCATTTACTATGACCCTATCCCATTACTGCATGTCACATACACAAGGTATGTGAAGAATATTAGATTGTTATTTCTAATCATTTAATATCTCAACACTTAACCCTGGTCCACAATTTCACATACACACCACAGGTAAATAATAATTTACAAATGTATATTATACTGTTTATAGGTTTCAATGGGAATGGACTAAAATAAAATTGTGAATAATAATAATAATAATAATAATAATAATAATAATAATAATAATAATAATAATAATAATAATAATAATAATGATGATGATGATGATGATGATGATGATGATGATGATTTAACTTACCTACCATTGAATAATTATATGAGCTTTTAGTGCTCATAATTACTATGAATGGCAATTAATTTATAAACTATAAATAAGAGTTAAATGGGTATTTTTTATTTATTTATTTTTTTGCATGTTTTATGTACATAAAACAATGTCATTTATCTTTAATTATCGATACATTATCGATAATTAAAGATACATTACATTTATGACTGGACAGAATCTGGAGAAATGGACATCTTTTTAAATAAATAAAAATAAAAGATGTCCAATATCTTTCTTTCTTTCTTTCTTTCTTTCTTTCTTTCTTTCTTTCTTTCTTTCTTTCTTTCTTTCTTTCATAGCTATTTCTTCTTTGGTGTAAAAATAGACATGATGAGATCAGAAAGTGGATATGTGACAGCTTACTGTTGATTTACTATTGTCTTATTATTTTGACTGCAAATTAAGCATTTCTCAATACATTCATTTACAGGTAAGATTCCATTTCACTAGAGCAGATTGCAATACATATTCTTTCTCATTCAAATCCAAAACAATGCAAATTAGTTGTGCACTACCAGTTCTGCAGGGCTATATATGTGTAAAATATACAGTGTTAGATGCAAGATTCTTAAAAAAATTTATTTGAAAAGATAAGCTGAGAAAATATTGTATTCAGGTAGTGAAGAAACTGTAAAGCCACAGCCACATCAGAGATACCTTTTATGAAGGCCTTTTAATGTAAAAAGCGGATCCACTGGCATTTATCCTCAGCACACATTGGATATTATTCCATGCAGTTCAGTGGCGTTTCAGCTACCTTTTCTTTAGTCACTGTTGTTTACCTATTATTCTCTGGAGGTAATATACCAGACAGCTGGTATACACCAGAGGATCTTCACTTTTAGCTAGATCAGTAAATTGCTTCTTGAGAATAGACACGGCAAATAGTGTCTTAGAACACTTAAGATCATTAGGCTGGGGTGATGCATCAGGCAGCTTGGCTGACACGAGCAGATTAACCTCACTGTTTTTAGAGTGCTGCTCCAAAGTGCAGTTTCCGATCACTGATTTGTCTACTCCTAGTTCAGTCCTATGTGTGTGTGTGTAAAGTATCAGTATTTATTTTTCAGTATACTTATTTTTGCCTTTATATGGAAGAGGTATGGAAAAAATGAACAACAGTGTGCAGTAGTTGCCCAATTTCCACGAACTCTAATTCCCAGAATTCACAGTTCATTACCACATCACAATTGTCCTCAAACTCCAGTCCTTCACCTTCATCATTATTCAATAACCCTCAGCTGTTACTCATTTACTTCTCAGTATATACATTAAATAAAGCAATCAAGGTGTGTTTAAAGTGTTGTATTTCAGTTTTAATTCAATCCATCAATATTCAGGGGCTTGGACAATTGACTAAAAAGCAAGTTTAGACCTGTTTTCTAAGTAGATCATGACAAATTAAAAAAATAAAAGGTCTGCAGTATTGAATTTGCATTTGGTTGCTGTTCATGGGAACTCTCAAAATGCTGTGATTAAGTGAAGAAGGACAACATTGAGCTGGAACAAAATCAAAGAGAGGAGCAAACTACACGAGTGGCCAAATCAACAACTTGGTACAAAAGGTGAGGACTGTGTAGTTGGGCTCAGAACACCAAAAGACATGGTAAAGCACAGAAAACAACTAAAGTGGATGATTGAATACTTTCCTTGGAAAAGAAAAATACATCCAAAACATCTAGTCAAGGCAAGAACACTCTTAGGGAAGTAAGCATGTCTCAGTCAAAGTGCACAACCAGAAAATGCTTTTAATGTAAATGCAAATGATTTACCCGGATACATAACACAGTCAATGCTCAGCAGAAAGGATCAGTCTCAGTTCTGGAACTTCTTCCTTTAGACAGTGGAAACTAAGTTTAGATTGCACCAGAATGATGGCATGAGAAGAAAACGAAGCTCTCATGATCCAAGGCCTCATGATACCACGTAATCTGTTAAAGATGGTGGAGGAAGTGTTATGGCATGAGCATGTATGACTGCAAGTGGAACTGGGTCACTGGTGTTTATTAATAAGGTGAATGGTTAGGATTAGTACTGTAGGATGAATTTTAAACTGTGTAGCGCTATAATTTCTGCTCAGAATCAGTCAAATGCTGCAAAACATCTAGGACAGTTTAAGGTAAATAATGACTCAAAAACATACAGTGAAAACAACCTAAGAGCTTCTAAAGTAAAGAAACGGAAGGTTCTTAAATGGCTGAGTCGGTCACCTGACCTCAGCCCAACTGAACAAAAGAAATGCAGAAAAACTGAATGCAGAAACTGAAGGCAACTGTAGAAGAAAAAGGGTTTATAACCCTTACGTCCTTACCATACATATATTGTCATTCTTAATCACTTAACACATACAGAAATACACAAACTTTATACACTTGCACCATTGAGAGCATCCTGACAAGAAGCATCACAGCCTGGTTTGGAAACAGCACCAAACAGGACAGACGAGCTCTCCAGTGAGTGGTGCGGTGAGAACGTACCATCCGCATTGAGCTCCCTGACCTGGAGTCTAGTGCTGAACCAATGCCAGGAAGATCGTGAAGGACCTCAGCCATCCCAACAATGGACTCTTTTCTCTGTTGCATTTGGGTAAGCGTTTCCGTTCCCTGAATGCAAACATAGAGAGAATAAGGAGGAGCTTCATCCCACAGGCCACCCGAGCCCTCAACCAACAGAACACCTAGAACCAAGGTCTCTATGGACTCATCCTCACACATGACATTACTACCTCAAATGAACCTTTTCACACACCATAAATTGCTAGTGCACAAATCACTTTGGAACTCTTTTCGCACTGGTCACTTTACATGCTTTGCACATTATCATGTATATAACACATCTAGATATACAACATACTTACAGTATCTGCATTCTGTCCCATTCATTACAAATATACAGATCTGTTTTTGTTCTTCTTACAATTTAATTTCTATTTTATTTCTTCTCACTAAAAGGAACAGTCATAAAACACATCCCACTACAGTACATGTCATACCGTGCATGTTTATGTATGTGACAAATATTTTTTATAGTTTAATATATATATATATATATATATATATATATATATATATATATATATATATATATATATATATATATATATATATATATATACATATTCCAATGTAATTAAATTCAAAAATATATTTAAAAAAAATGAATATAAAAGTTCCCATTTTTAATCAACAGTTTGGATACATGCAGTTACCATATCTGTCTATAAACTCTGCATATGTTTTATGAGCCTTGAGCTATTTTTATTCAACCGTTTTAAAAATCCCATATGTGCATTTCAATCCTCCGGCACTTGCACTAATAGTTCCTATTCAAAAAGCAGATGGAAGTTCTCTAGTATAATAAGATATTCATCAGCCATGTGTTTTTGTAATGTATCATTTAGAGATACAAATATGAATATCACTTATGCCAGGAGTTTGCACCCCTGGAGAGATTGCAGTCATTATGTTTTAATGTTGTGAGTTGCCTAGCTGTATTCAGTTTCCTAAAAGGGCTTCTTTGCACCGTTTTTGTGATAAAGATAGTCGACTCCAAAATACTTTGATCATAAAGTCTCTAAAGTGCACCAAAGGTGGGGACTCTCTAATGAAAACCTTAGTCTACTGTTAGTGTTAATGATCTTATGGAAAACTGGCTGTAAAGTTTAATGTTATTCAGATGCAAACAAACACTCTAGTTAAAATGTGAGCAAATCACAATAAATCACATTTACATTTATATAATATAAACATTTTAATATAGTATAATATAGTAATATAGTGTTTTTTATAGTTATATACTCTAAGCAGATTTTGTTTAAAAAATATTAGGAATCCAAAATTTTATTACAAGAAATTATGTAACATCATCTTGTATTTTAAATTAACAATAAGTTGCAGTAATATTGTAGGGCATTATTACGGCATTATTATTCCCAATGTTGAAGAACATGCAAGTGTGTATGGTCTTTTGCAATGGACTGGTATCACATTCATTGCACACTTCTGCCTTGTGTCCAGTGCTCCTGGATATGCTTCGGATCCACAGAGACCCCGATCAGGATAAAACGGTTACTAAGATACAGCTTAGTTAAAGATCCTTAATCTTGAAGCTTAAGTCAAATTGTACAGGTTTATGTATACCCTGTCTGAGGCTGAGTTGTAGATAAAAATCAGTTCCATTTATCCACGCTTTGGCACCATTGTGTTTGTGCTAGATTTACAGCAGTCATTACATGGTGCATTATAAAGGAGAGCCCCAAGGCCATTTACGAAATAATAATAATATAACAACATAATGTGGCCAGCACTAAGGGGAAAAAACTACAGCAGTTTGCTCAATCACTGGAGAAGAAAATGAAGAAGAACTAATGAATGGTAGCATGGAATGGTGAAGCTGCAGAGACTGTTAGTTAGCTCTTCCTACATTCCATATTTTTTTTGCTTTGTTGCATGAACAGTGTGTAGAACCACAGAATGTATTGGAAGAATTTACTCACTAGAAGTTAGAAGTTTAGTTTCTTAGAAGTTTTAATCACTTTAGTATTTCTGGGTTTTTTTTTTGTTTGTTTGTTTGTTTGTTTGTTTTTTTTGTATAATATTTCAGTAGTTTAAAAATTAATTACTTGCACAAAAATGTGCTTGAAAGTAAGATGAATATCTAACCCTACTTTTCACCAGATACTTCTGGATAAAAATGGTTATTTAATCATTCCTCAAGGGGTCCTTTATATATTTAATGTTTAGATTTTTTAGATTTCTTGCAAAGTTACTTTGGAGTACTTTGGAAGAAATACAGTACTTTGATCTTTTGTACCTGAATAACGAAGGAATAACTGAAGAACCCATAAGGGACAGTACAAATGTAGAAGTCATTTGACAATTGTACATTTTGACCATTACATGCACATTACAGATAATAAGTCATTCACCTACAGTACAGTTTTATCCTGGTGAAATCTGTAGTAGCTCCAGAGTCAGTTCAGGTAACACTGGGAACAAGGTGGGAGAATTCAATCTAACTGAAAAGCCAGTTCTCATACAAATTCACATTTAGCTGTATGCTTTTGAACTGTGCGAGGAGACCAAGGAACATGGAACAATCCCCTGTGAATAAGAGGCAAATATGATAGATCTAGACAAACAGTAACTCAGGCTCAGAATCAAACCAGGGAATCTAGAGCATTAAGGCAGCATGGTGCCACCATGCCACAATAGTAAAAAACAGGTACTCAATAGATGTCACGTGCTCGGCTCTGGAACCCCATATTTTACTCTCATTTAGTCGTCATTAAATATAATACTGCTCCACTTTTTTTTTTATTAAGAGTTCTAAATGGATCATTTTTCCTGAAATGGTAAGTAAGAAAAGTAACTTTCTCAGACTTTTTTTTTCCAATATGTAAACTTGTTTCAGTGTGAATGATTTTGCACAAATACGTAGGCAATATTGGAGACAGACTGATGCAACCGGAATCTGGAGGAAGCAAGTATTGAATAATTGTTCTTTTGGAGAAAGTCAGAGAGAAGGAGAATGATCTGTACACTTTCAAAGGATATCCTGGCATGAAATGCAGAGAGGATTGAAAGAGGAAAAACTGTGATAAAAAGAAAATACGGAAATTGCTGTCAGGCCGACACATTGGGGCCACAGGTGTCAAGGAATACAACCAGGCACAAGACATGTCACTCTTGATCATTTTCTAAGACTGATAGGGAAATGATGTAATATGACCTGACCTTTATAGAGGCATTGCAAATCCTGGGTTGCATAAGCTTCATTACATAAACTACAAGCAGAAAGTACATAAAGGTAAGGGTGAGCTTTTTGTCAGAAAATGGTTTCTTTGATGACCTGCTTGAGTGGTTCAATAAAAGACAGGTGATTTTTCCCCCGTGTGTCTGTCTTTCACGAGGATCTGTTGATCGATGCTTAGTTAGTTAGTTCTGTCAGTTACGCTGCTTGGTAAGGATGAAGATCTTAGTGCCATCTGCCACCCTGTTGGTTCATATTGGCAATATAAAGCATTTAATAGGTTGGATTGCACCGATGAGACATCGTTTTACAGATATCTGAGAAGAAGAACCACACCAGGACTGCTATTTGATTTTCTTCCCTGCGGTTTTCTTTGATCTTCATATCATACGCCTCCCATAGATGACCAATATTAATGTTATGAGAGGGCAGAAGACTGGGGAATTCGTTTGCTGGGTAATTGCAATGAGAGCAGACAAGGAGCTAGTCAATCTCACACTTCTGCAGTCTGTCCAATTACTAAATGCCATGTAGAGGCTTATTAGAGTCTCACAATCAGAAAGAAGTAAAAGCTGTTTAACATGTAATGTTTTTTTGAGGAAAAACAGGACTTATGTAGTACTATATGTATACTATGACTGTAATTCTAGTTATTCCATCACACATAAGTCTCCTGAGCTATATATTGGTAAATAAATAGAGAATATAATGGCTTCCTTTTCCACTGCAAATGCAAAGTGAAAACTGCTGTCAAATATCCCTACAGAACAGAGCAATGTGCTTGAATGGTTTCAGCCATCTGTTGACAACATTTAGTCAGTGAATAATTTATCACCTGTAAACAACAAGGTAATATATATATATATATATATATATATATATATATATATATATATATATATATATATATATATATATATATATATATAATGCCATTAAGACATAAGGTCATAAGTGTCATATACTATTTGTTTCTTTGAAGTTGTGAAACATATTCCACCCCAGACACACACACACACACACACACACACACACACACACACACACACACACACACACACACATGCAATCCCTATTCTCTTGACCTCATCTGTAAAGTGCGAGAAAAGCAGGTGTTAGGACTTTAGGCGGAATCCTTTTTTGTTCTTGTGGTCAAACTCCACCCACAACGACTGGACACTCAGTGGCATAGGGGAAAAACTAAGATTCTCTACATGGGACTCCTACCAACACTCCTACAAATGATATCTCTGTCATCCATTCATTTTCTACCGCTTATCCGGGGCCGGGTCGCGGGGGCAGCAGTCTAAGCAGGGACACCCATACTTCCCTCTCCCCAGACACTTCCTCCAGCTCTTCCAGGGGAATACCGAAGCCGAGAGACATAGTCCCTCCAGCGTGTCCTAGGTCTTCCCCGGGGCCTCCTCTCGGTTGGACATGCCTGCAATATCTCCCCAGGGTCATCCGGGACAGATGCCCGAGCCACCTCAGCTGACTCCTCTCAACGTGGAGAAGCAGCGGCTCTACTCTGAGTCTACTCTGAGCTCCTCCCGAGTGACCGAGCTCCTCACCCTATCTCTAAGGGAGCGCCCAGCCACCCTGCAGAGGAAACTCATTTCGGCTGCCTGTATCCGGGATCTTGTCCTTTCGGTCATGACCCAAAGCTCATTACCATAGGTGAGGGTAGGAACGTAGATCGACTGGTAAATAGAGAGCTTCGCCTTGCGGCTCAGCTTTCTTCACCACAAAAGACTGGTATATCGACCGCATCACTGCAGAAGATACACCGATCTGCTTGTCGATGTCCCGCTCCATCCTTCCCTCACTCGTGAACAAGACCCCTAGATACTTAAACTCCTCCACTTGAGGCAGGAGCTCTCCACCAACCTGAAAGGGGCAATCCACCCTTTTCCGGCTGAGAACCATGGACTCGGATATGAAGGTGCTGATTCTCATCCCCGCGGCTTTACACTCGGCTGCAAACAGTCCCAGTGCATGCTGAAGGTCCTGATTTGAAGAAGCCAACAGGACAACATCATCTGCAAAAAGCAGAGACGAAATCCCATGGTCCCCAAACTGGACTCCCTCCGGCCCCCGACTGTGCCTAGAAATCCTGTCCATATAAATAATGAACAGGACCGGTGACAAAGGGCAGCCCTGCCAGTATGTCTGACTTACTGCCAGCAATGCGAACCAAACTCCTGCTCCGGTCATATAGGGACCGAACAGCCCTTAGCAGAGGGCCCCGGAACCCATACTCCCAGAGCACCCAATGTGTGTGTGTGTGTCCTCCTGAGGGACACAGTTGAATGCAGATCCACAAAACACATGTGGACTGGTTGGGCAAACTCCCATGAACCCTCCAGCAACCTGGTGAGGGTATAGAGATAGTCCAGTGTTCCATTGTTCCTCCTGAATCCGAGGTTCGACTATCGGCCGATTTCTCCTCTCCAGTATCCTAGCATAGACTTTTCTGGGGAGGCTGTGGAGTGTGATCCCCCTGTAGTTGGAACACACCTTCCGGTCCCCCTTCTTAAACAGAGGGACCACCACCCCAGTCTGCCAGTCCAGAGGCACTGTCCCCAGCCGTCACACGATGTTGCAGAGGCGTGTCAACCAAGACAGCCCCACAACATCCAGAGACTTGAGGTACTCAGGGCGGATCTCATCCACCCCCAGTGCCTTGCCACTGAGGAGCTTCTCAACTACCTCAGTGACCTCAGCTTGGGGGATCGATGAGTCCACAACTGTGCCCTCTGCCTCTGCTTCCTCAGTGGAATACATATTGGTGGGGTTGAGAAGATTAACATGTTGGAAGTACTCCTTCCACTGTCCGAGGATGTCACCAGTCGAAGTCAGCAGATTCCCACCCCCACTGTAAACAGTGTGTGCAGGGCACTGCTTCCCCCTCCTGAGGTGCTGGACGGTTTGCAAGAATTTCTTCTAGACCAACCGATAGTCCTTCTCCATGGCCTCACCGAACTCCTCCCAGACCCGAGTTTATGCCTCTGCAACCACCCGGGCTGAAGCTCGCTTGGCCCTCCGGTACCTATCAGCAGCTTCCTGAGTCCCCCCAGACAACTGGGCTCGATAGGACTCCTTCTTCAGCTTGACGGCATCCCTTCCTTCTGGGGTCCACCACCGGGTTCGGGGATTGCTGCCACGACATGCACCGGAGACCTTATGGCCCAAGCTCCGTGCGGCTGCATCGACAATGGAGGTGGAGAACATGGTCCACTAGGACTCAATGTCTCCATACTCCGTCGGGATATGGTTGAAGCTCTGCCAAACGTTCCCAGTGGACCCTCACAGTACGTTTGGGTTTGCCAAGTCTGTCCAACTTCCTCCCCCGCCATCGGATCCAACTCACTACCAGGTGGTGATCAGTTGACAGCTCCGCCCCTCTCTTTACCCGAGTGTCCAAGACATACGGCCGGAGGTCAGATGAAACAACCACAAAGTCGATCATCGACTTCCGACCTAGGGTGTCCTGGTGCCATGTCTACTGATGGACACCCTTATGCTTGAACATGGTGTTCGTTATGGACAAACTGTGACTAACACATAAGTCCAATAACAGAACACCACTCTGGTTTAGGTTGGGGGGGGGTGTCGGGGGGGGGTGGTGGTGTCGGGGCGTTCCTCCCAATCACGCCCCTCCAGGTGTCACTGTCGCTGCCCACATGAGCATTGAAGTCCCCTAGTAGAATGATGGAGTCCCCGGTGGGAGCACTTTCTAGCACCCCTCCCAGAGATGCCAAGAAGGTCGGGTACTCTACAATGCCACTTGGCCCATAAGAACAAAAATAACAGTGAGAGACCTCTCCCCGACCCGAAGGCGCAGGGAAACGACCCTCTCCACACAGTCCAACACATGTCCAACACATGGCTGCTGAGCTGGGGGGCTATGAGCAAGCCCACCCCAGCCTGTCGCCTCTCACCGCGGGCAACTCCAGAGTAGTAGAGAGTCCAGCCTCTCTCGGGGAGTTGGGTTCCAGAGCCCAAGCTGTGCGTAGAGGCAAGCCCAACTATCTCTAGTCGGTATCTCTCAACCTCCTGCACCAGCTCAGGCTCCTTCCCCCCCAGCGAGGTGACATTCCATATCCCTAGAGCCAAATTCCGTGTCCGGGAATTGGGTCGCCGAGGCTCCCACCTTCGACTGCCACCCAATCCACATTGCACCAGCCCCTTATGGTTTCTACAGTGGTGGGCCCACAGGAGATCAGCCCCACGTTGCTCCTTCGGGCTGAGCACGGCCGGGCCCCTTGGGGTAAGACCCGGCCACCAGGCGCTCGCATGCGAGCCCCAACACCGGGCGATATCTCTGTCAGAGCTTTACCAAATGTTCAGCAGAAGTAAACAGACCTGGAAGCTCTTGAACAAATTTTTGACCATGACAGTGACATAGAGGAGGATATGTCTGAAGATGAAGACCATCTTGAGGTAAATTCTGAGTCTGATGATTATTATTATGAACCAAATGAGAAAACTGATATTCATATTCCTCCAAACAAGACATTTACATCATACAAATGGTAAAATACAAATGGTAAAATACCTAAAAATGATAAAACACAATTATAACAGTATTCATCCCCAATTATGCATCAGGCAATACTCTGCAGAAAACATAATAAAGACAGTTCTAGTGCCCAATAGGATGGCAGTGAGTCGTGTGACAGGCATTAAGTCAGCTTTTGAGTTGGTAATGCTAAATTCAGTACAGAAAATCATTCTTGAAATTACTAATTATGAAGGAAGCTGTGTTTTGGGAAATAAGTGCAAGGAGCTGGATAAAATGCATTTGCATGTATATTTGGGTGTCTGCATCCTGGCAACATCACCCCCCAAAAAATGCAAATTAAACCTATTGAATTTTATGCATGGGTTTAATATGCATTTGTTTAACTCTAAACAAGGTTTAATATGCATTTTTTTATGAAAAATGAGTAATGTACTATATCCTTTTTCAGCAATGATCTGTGAGAGGTAAACACCACTGCAATAAATATGGATTAAAATTGTTAGTAATGGAGTTTATAATGAGATATAAACAATGCTTATTGGGATTTTTTGTTTTCTGACACGTTTGCATAATTAAACATGTTCTGGGTCAAAAAGAAAAGGGAACATCATTGCTGTTTCTGAAAAATGAACATAACAGGGGGGTAAGCAATGAACATGTCATTTGAAATGTAGACTTTAAGAGTACAGACTGTGGACTTTGTAGACAGCTTTAACTTAAGGGTTTTTTTTGTAGACAGCTTTAACTTAAGGGGTTTTATATATATATATATATATATATATATATATATATATATATATATATATATATATATATATATATATATATTAACCATTTACTGTAGCAATCAAATCCATTTTTTCACAGTAAAAAATGCATCACTCAAATGTACAATAACTTTTGAGCTTGTGAAAACCGAAGGACTATGGAAAATATGGTTAGAATTCCTAAATGCAATATTTTAAATCAATTGTGGTTGTGTAAAGTGGCAAAAATAGACCAAAGAATCTGTCACTGACCAAACAAAATAAAATATACAAATGATTTGTTTTTTATGGATACTGATACTAATATGATATGCGTTCTTCAGTTTCACCTTCAGATTTTCAGTAAGATTTGCATGGCTTCTGGTTGAGACCGTGGTTTTGGCACAGGATCCTGGAGGAAGCAACAAAAAAGTCACTCAAGTGGAAATTTCATGTGGGTGCAATATGCAGTCACATATGAAGCTCTGCTAGACAAACAGTTGATAGATACTGTAAATATAGATAGATAGATAGATAGATAGATAGATAGATAGATAGATAGATAGATAGATAGATAGATAGATAGATAGATAGATAGATAGATAGATAGATAGATAGATAGATAGGAAGGATGATTTGAGTCATGAACTCTACTAGACCTCTGAATGTGTTTTGTGGTCTCTGTCATGTTCTTAAAACTTTCTGAACATTTTTTAGGTGTGCTTGGACTGCAACTGAGCTTAAGTAGGTGGTATTTGTCAAATGAACATCCACATGAATGCCAAGCTCCAACATTTTCCAGCAGAACATTGCCCAGCGCATCACACTGCCTCCACCACCTTAACGTCTTCCCATAGTGCATTCTGGTTCCACCTCTTCCCAAGATAACTAATGCACACACAGTGCCAGTTCTTATGAACACATACCCATTGTACAGTAAGTGCTTAGGGCAGTGGACAGGAGCATTTTCAGCAGTTTGGGCTGAAAAAAAATGGGGTCACATCAAAAGGGCTAGACTTTGCAATCAGTACATCTATGACCCATCAGAGCCATCACAGGGTGTCCTTCCTTGGACCACTTTTGGTAGGTTCTAACCACCACATACCACTAACACCACATAGGACTTTTAGATGTTCTGACCCAGTCATCTATCCATCCAAATTTGTACCTTGTAAAGTCTCCTTATGCTTGTCCATTTTTCCTGCACACATCAACTTTGGTTACCTAATATATCCCTCTATTTGACAGGTGCCACTTTAACACGATAATCAATATTATTCTCATCACCTGTCAGTGGTTTTAATGTTATGGCTGACCAGACTAGATGAACTGGGATCAATTGGGAAACCCCAGACATAGAAATGACAGTACCGTCAGAACCAGATCTAATATATTATACTGACAGTACTGACATTCTACATCTCAGGGGGCATATGAGTAGTATTCGTATTTTATTGGAAAAAAAAACATACTTACTGCAGGTTTGTTTGACAAATAAGTTAAATGGTCAACATTTACATTTTGTGTACATTCAAAAACATTTCAGAAAGTGTGTTTGCAATATCCTTTACATCTTGAAAGCCATGTGTGCACTTTTCATCCAAACACATCACAAACACTCAGAAACATAGGGAATGGAGTGATACCTTTGTTTGATTTTGAGATGCATCAAGATTTTA
The DNA here is from genome assembly GCF_022655615.1 of Tachysurus fulvidraco. Classification (NCBI taxonomy): domain Eukaryota; kingdom Metazoa; phylum Chordata; class Actinopteri; order Siluriformes; family Bagridae; genus Tachysurus; species Tachysurus fulvidraco. The sequence continues at coordinate 9,488,649 of NC_062520.1, read as the reverse complement.
TTTTTTTTAATTATATTTAATTTCTTCCATATTTTCTGTGATTTATTCTCCAAAAGCTTCCCAACAAACTTTATTCAGATAAAACTTTATTAAGATTGTAGGTGTTCATTCAGCACTGGGGATTTTGCTGTGTGGTTTGCAACTCTTTTAAAATTTCTCTTTTTTTAACGGTTCAGGAGGATTAGTGAGTAGGTGTATTTATTTCGGCATGGGGAATGGTTTTAATAATAGATGTGAAAAATTAATATGCCTCATTGAGCTAATATAGACCTATCAGAGGCATTACTGTATGTTGTCTTCATTATACTCAGCTGAATTCAGCATTAATTATGTGTTTTTACCAAAATTCATACTCATTTACAAAAAGCAAGAACAAGGAATTGTGTTTACAAGAAGCATTTTATGCTGTAATTATAACACATATATTAGTATTATTTTATTATTCATTCATTCATTCATTTGTTCATTTTCTACTGCTTATCCGAGCTCTTGGGTCACGGGGAGCCTGTGCCTATCTCAGGTGTCATCGGGCATCAAGGCAGGATACACCCTGGACGGAGTGCCAACCTATCGCAGGGCACACACACACTCTCATTCACACACCACGGACAATTTTCCAGAGATGACAATCAACCTACCATGCATGTCTTTGGACCATGGGAGGAACCCGAAGTACCCGGAGGAAACCCCTGAGGCACGGGGAGAACATGCAAACTCCACACACACAAGACGGAGGCGGGAATCGAACACCCCAACCCTGGAGGTGTGAGGCAAACGTTCTAACCACTAAGCCACCATCCTCCCCCATTATTTTATTATATTTTATTTAATTATACCATTATTGTTTTATCATTTTAATATGTAATAATTATTATTTTGCATACTTTTGCATTTAATTTATACATACCCATTACTACTAATTAATTACATTTATATTATTAACATGTCTATATTTATTACTTAATTTACTTCTTATTAATGCCATGTTCAGTTTGATTAGTTTTGTGCTTCAATTTGCAAATGAGTATCATTTAGGGTATTATATTAATGTTATTTACAATAGCTAAGGTTAGCTCGAGGTCATGTTGCTCACTTTAGCATTAGATCGGTTTCTGATTTTTAAATCAGGTTTTGCTGACGAGAATACGGCTGCATCCGCAATGCTCAAAGTACATGCGATTGAGAACATGGACAAGGGATTTTCAAGGCAAAGATTTATGGTATGAAAACATTTCTCCCCTCTTTTAATATAGCAGATAACAGAGTAATCCCTGCTGTGCTGCAATATCCCGTCGTGTGTATGTGTGAGGGATGAGGGATTGACTGTTCGACTGCTTTTCCCCATAACTTAACCAGATGTTATTTTGAAAGTGGCCCTAAAAATGAGAATTAATAGAAAGAATGAATGTGTTTTAGTAATTGATAACACAAGTATTTCAGCCATACTTACAGTACTTGAGCATAAAATGCAGTTTTATTTTGGGCAGCATAATACAAAAACAAACAAACAAACAATCAAACAAACAAATAATATAATATAATATAATATAATATAATATAATATAATATAATATAATATAATATATAAGATACAAACTCAGACTTTTGCATTTATATTTAAATTTCTACTGCCATGGTTTTAATGCCACAGTCAAATACATGTACAATGGTATCAGCTTTACAGCTAAAATATACTTTTATATGAAATGGCTTATTCTCTGAGAAACAGCATTTCAGCATTTTCTTAGCATTTCCATAAATCCACTTAGTTATCAAATGGCATATTAACCATATTAATTCACTCCGCACCATTTACTTGCTTCGACAGGAGACTGTTTATTTAATAAGCACTTCATTTATTACCACTTTTCTTCTTTACTAAATTTACATTTCCTGTTTAGTCCAGAGCTTTTTTGACAGTTGATCATTTCCACCACTTCACAGTGGCTTTTAAAGTGCAATTTGTACCTCATGCAGAGCGTGTCCATGATGAGCTACAGCCTTAGTTAATTGAAAGTTAATTTCACATGCCTTGTGAACACACTTTGCAGCCACACCGAGATGTGATGGCCCTGAATTTGTGTTGTCGGTGCTGTGGGACTCATCAAAAATAAAAATAAAACAGCCAAGGTTGCTTTGCTGCTAATATCAAAATTATTGCTTTATTATTCCCTCTGCTTCTAAACATAATCAATTCATGCAGAAATTTACCAGTTTAGTTCGCAAATGCAGGCTTAAAGAATTAGTATTTTTTTCTCCTTGGGAGATAGAGTCAGCCCTGTAAAATCATCTTGACATTTCGAGAGAGCACTTAATTTTCTCCTTGCTCAACCACTGTATGATGACATTTGTGCTACAATTGCTACAGTTCCTTTGGGAAATCAGGCCTTGGTATTTTTTAAGCTATGAGAAAAAGGTAGTACTCACAGCTGATTCTGTATCCCACATACAAATAAAACACAGACCCTATGATTATCTACAACTAATAACTATGCACTAGTGAAGATCTTTTTCATCAATTTATTATGCAACTTTTAATTACTAATACCATTCACATTGTGTTGTCTATACACAAGAATGCTTCATAGTGCTCAACAATATTCTCTCTGCTGTTTGTCAGTCTGATTAATTCCACGAGATGATTCAGCAGGAGAAGAAAAACAACTCTCCTCCAACAACTCTTATTTTTGAGATGGCATACTAATTAATCAATAACATACAAGACTCACTCTTAAAGCCTGCTATATTTATATAGCCTATTTAGCTAGTAGTTATTTATACTGCACACAGAGATATATGCAATTTTGTATATATAGATATAAGTACAGTACCTATAGACACATTCAAGCATATGTATAGACACATTTAACATTGATGTTTCCCAAGCAGGAAACTTAAAAAATTAAACACACCGAAGTCCACAATTTGTGTCTTCTATCTTATCTGCTCTAACTTTTGTACATGACTCTGCAAGCTGGTTTGGGGAAAGTGTTTATTTTTTATCTTCCTCTCCTTTATTTATTCTGTTTTTCTTGTTAGATGTTGTCCCAAGAGGGTGGAGAAGGGCTTATATGGGGGCTACACACATTGACATTGCTACTCTATACTTACATTCATGCAGTGCAATATAACATTTTAAGTGATTTAAGTATGAAGACCCCTAGGACAAGATAAAATGCAACAAAATCCCTTTCTTCACAAGCTCTAGCTTGCAAAGATGGGTCATAATTCAGCACCAGCTTACAACACTACATACACTCTCAGTGTATGCATATTGCCACAAGTTGCCATTAAGGGCAATCCATGCATGAGTTTAAAGCACAGGCCTGCTTCAGATCAGGGAACTTATATATATAAGTCCACTATATATATATATATATATATATATATATATATATATATAAGTACATACAAGTATATATATATATATATATATATATATATATATATATATATATATATATATATATATATAAAATCCAATGCAACTCAGACTAGTAAATTCAAACTAACGCCAATGCATACTTACGGAATTATTTGAAGAGTCTTTGTCCTGCTGGAGAGAAATCTCATTTCATGTGAATGATTTTTTGGAAAGGTCAGGCAAAGAAAATGCACACAGAGGCTGAACTTTGCTGAACTGAGTGTAGACAAGTGGGCAGTTGTGCAGGCTCAAGAACATCAGATCATAGAGAGGAGGTATAAGAAACAGACAGGAGGTTTATGAGGAAGAACAAACTGTGTCTCTGCAGCAGCAGTAATATTAGAATGAACATGAAACACAGGAAGCTAAGAACTGAGAGATGCCAAGTGCTTGTGTGTACATGCAGTATGAGCCTTTCCACTATCAATTACTACCCACATATTTCTTTCTTTTGCAGCCTTTGACCAGAATCAAGAAAGTGTCCAGAGTATTTTATCATCTTTCATCTTTTACTCTGTTCCACATAAAACTTTGCTTTTTTTTTTATCATTTACTCCTACAACAAGCTCCTCAGAACTGAGCAGTGAGGAAGCAGGTCTAACAGCTCTTGACCTTGCAAAGTGTGTGAAGTTGAATGTGTCAAGCTGAACATAGCTATACAATATTAATAGAGCAATATAAAAAGTGTAGATTTAGAAAAATCTATACAGAATCTTCATGCATACCTTTTTTCGAAAAGGTAGTTCGATGTTGCCTATTACAAAGAGAGGACATACAGTATATATACTCTGTTGTGATTATTTTAGAAATGATAAAATGGTGAACTGGGAACCTAATCAAACATTAATGCCAGATGGAAAAGAGGAAGAAATGTAGAATGTCACCTTTCATGCTTGGTTATTTCTGGCTATGCCGAGAGAATATAATGAATACTGTCATAAATCATTACAAAGAGAGGATAATATATACATATTATCTATATTAGCCTGGTCATGTATGATATAAAATTCATTTATTCTTCTTCCCTAAAGGCTTTAGCCTAACCAAGGTTGCAGAGGGACCCAGGAACACTGGGATTGAGGCAGGAATACAGCTTGATGTGAGGTCCATTGCAATAGTCAGTCCACCTGTGAACATGGTTTTGAGAAATTGGATGGAACCAGAGAAGCAGAAGGAAAAACATATAGACATGAAGAGAAAATGTACAGTAAAGTGAGGTCAGGATTGAAACAAGGGCCCTGGAGGAAGCCAAGCTACACACGTTGTCAACATTTATGGACACGTGACCTTCAAAACCAAAAGTGCTTGTTCGACAGCCCATTCCAGATTTAGTGCATTCTTTTGGGAAACATTTCACAAGATTTTGGAATGTGGCTGAGGCAATTTGCTCATTCAACCACAAGAACATTCGTAAGGTCAGGCGCTGATGTAGGTAAGAGGGCCTGGAGCACATTCAGCATTCCATTTTATCCCAGTGGTGTTTAGTGGGGTTGAGGTCAGGACTCTCAGGTTCTTCTACTCCAACTTTGGCCAACCCCGTCTTCATGTACTCCCGCTTTGGCCATGTTTGACCTCAGCACCTTAGTTCTACTAAAAGGAAATTATTTTACAGCATACTGTACAAAGACATCCCTATATCACTATGTATTAACTTTGGCAAGCCAATTCAAATTCACTTAGTTTTCTAGTATTCTATCCTCTGTGAATGTAATAATTTCATGGTATTAGCACTGTTTCCTCATTATTACAGAAAAGGTATAAAATTACAATAAACATTTTATTGTGTACAGCAAATATGACAATTAGACAGTCATACAATTTATTACTACAATCTATACAATCTACTACAATCTAGAAAATGAGTGCTGGCTGTTTAAGTAGATATAAGGCAACAGTTTGAGGAAGGCTCAAATATGGGAATGTTGTTCAGGTATTCACATACTTTTGGCCAAATAGTTTATATGAAATGTTTCTTCTTGCTCCTTGATTCAACTCAACCTAAGGCTTCTTCTTTACAATTGCTTATAACTACTTAAAAAGCCAGTCAATCAGATTGACTTATCCTTTACATAAGTAACCTCTACCTCTACATCTTTTGTAATAATGAAAAAACAGATATTATATAATGAAATAATTATTCATAGATTTTATAATGTTAAAATTTCAGTTCAATTTTTAGTATTTCAATGAATTTGTATCGACTTGTTTGCAACCAATAGACACCTCACATTATCTTTTTGCCTTAGTTGCCTTCAGTAACATGTTTCTCTAAGAAAGATTTCCTTAGATGTTCAAATAAGTTACACACTTACTGTATAGTACAAACCAACGCTGTGATGCAACAGGACCATCGTTAAGGTAAGAAAAAATGTGATTCCATTAAATAGATAATAGATAAATAGATCATCAAAACCTATTACAATTTAATTTTACTGCATCTTCAATCCTGAAGAACCAGCATTTAAATAGTATATTACTATAATTAAGGACTGATGAAAATAGAAGACGGTTTTCATCTTGTTGTTATAATTTTTAGAGAAAGCAAGCTTGTCATCAATGAAAATATCAAAATATTAAAACAATTAATTTAATAGCTATGTACTTAAAATAAAACAAGCGGCCTATTTTTTGTTTATTTAAAATCTGAAAACTGAATCAAATAGTGCTATTTCTGCAGATTTCCAAAGGAATAATTCTTGAGGATTTGCAGAAAAAAAGAAAAGAAAAAGAAAACAGCTGAGATATTTCTGTAGACATGCCTGATGTGACCTTGCCTAGACTAGCTTTTATATTTAGATTTATCATTACTGATAACTGAGCCTGCTGTCATGCATGACTAGCTATTACAACACTTCTGTTGTGTGTTAGAGATGAAGTGAGGCAAGATATAACATACTCTATCATTTCTACAGTATTGAATTTAATCATGTATCTGAGCATTTTCTCTATTTTAACACGACTAGAGATTTATTCTTTTTCTCATCCACTCATCCGATTTTACAGGCTTATATGTGCAGCATATTCTGTTGCTGCTACTTCTGCTGATAATCACTTGTTTATATCTGGCAGAATATAGTGTATGACCTTTGTGTTAATGTGTCCTGCAATTGTTTCTTGCTGCAAATTCAAAAAAGTACATGCTGTTTCTAGGCTGAAGTAGTGATTAAATTGGTTAGTGTTGAAAATTCTAACAATTTTAACTTTTTCTTAATATAGAAAGTTGTTTATTTTCATAAAATTTAAAGCAATTGAATGCAGAAAGATAAGAAAATAAGCTGTTTAATTCCCAAATCTGATTGATCAGAAGGCATTGACTAATATTCCATAAGAGCATCTCTGACGATGCAGAGATTTTATTCAAATCCAAGGTATGAATTTCTGAATTTGCTCACTCTGTGATGTTGTTTGTATAGTAAAAACCCGTGCACATGGTAGAGAGAAAAACCTATAAAGAAAAACCTATAATTATATACTGAAACATTCAGAGCAGAGTCAGTCAATACAAGAAGGTTGCTCTGTAAAACTGTAATTGCTGTGACAGAAGGTTGTAAACTTGAATACCAGGTCCACCAATCTGCTACTGCTGGGCCCCTTAGCAAGGCCCTTAACCCTCAATTGCTCAGTTGTATAAAACGAAATGAATTCGGTCGTCTGCCGTAAATGTAAATGATATACAGTAAGAGGAATAAAACATGCTGAAATAGAAAAAATGAAAACTTCACACAAGTATCCGTAATCATGTCAGGTTGCATCACACTGCCCATGACTGATTATTTTCTAAAACAGCACACCTCATCATGTTTTAATCCTGACATATTCTACATTTGTCTTCTACATCGGGAGGGAAGTGATATAATTTCAGGACAACAAAACAGTCTGAAAAATCTACAAAAATAAGGTTCACAATATCAATTAGCTTTGTCAATGTCAATCATTAAAATGGTGGCTAATGGTTTAATGGGTCAATTTTAAACAATTTTTCAGAAGGACTCATAATGTGTAAATCTATAATACAACATTAGTGACTCAGTGACACTGGAGGTGAATTTATTTCAGCTGTCATTACAGTTGTAAAATGTATTTCTGTCACATCACACATTTCTGGCAATAGATAAACCCAAGCAAATATAAGAAGGGCTTGATGAAAGTCGAGCAGTATCTGGCAGCGAGGTTAAGCTTTTCAAAAATTGAAATCTAACTGAAAAGATAAGTCATCCTTTTTCTGCTCAGGATAAGCTCTGAAGTGGGCTTTTCATCATCTCTCCCTCCACCCCTTTCTGAAAAGAAGTAGCACTCTGGAGTTGATGCCTCCAAAAAGTTATACATCTTAAAGTAGTGCTGTAGATCTAAGGAAATGAGGCCTGATTTTATCATGACCCTCCATATATAACTGTGAAATTCTACATAATTTATTGTTATTTTATCAAAGCCATGCTGGGCTGTCAAAAGAGATTTTGTCCCGCCTGAATATAGTAGTGGGTGGATTTTAAAGAAGCAAAGGGTTTAAATTTAAGGGTGTATTCCCGTGCTGTAAATTAGATCAAAATACATTATCCGTCCATCAGTCAGACAAACAGATTAAACTTACTGAGTAATTTTTGGGTTGTCTGTGTGTAACGCTACACTTGCAAGCCTATTCATTTTTAAAAATCTTTAGGAATAAGTAGATGAACATGCATCCATATGCTATGATTAAAGATTCACAGGGTGAATTAATTTTTAATAGCTTGAACATGAATGTTTGTCAGATCATGTTAAAAATACTGGCTTTAGGAAAAAATGTAAACCTTGCTCAGAAATCAGTTGCTCAAAGGGGTCAGTATTAGTTGAAATTAGTTGAGATTAGTAGAACTCAACACCTCAATACAGTATGTCTACTCGCACTGGTCAACTGGTCCTGCCATCTCTCAGGGTAAGAGGTAGGCATACAGCAAGACGAGTGGTGGAATGAACTTCCCCTAGGTGTCAGAACATCTGAGATTCTGGCCATCTTCGAACAACTGGTAAAGACCTACCTCTTCCTGAAACAGTTAAACTAGCACTTATTCTTTGTTTTTTTTATGTTTATATTTATATTGTACCTTAGTGTTAATGTATTTATTGAAAGAGAATTTTGTACATATTTGTGGATAAAGGGGTCTGCCAAATGCCATAAATGTCATTAGTATTCATATATATATATATATATATATATATATATATATATATATATATATATATATATATATATATATATATATAAAACACTTTACAGAACAATAATTAATTACATTTTTGTACATTAAAATGCTGAAGTACTGTCATTTCAGACAAAGTACAACACAGAAAATAATCCAGTACTGTATATTTGCTCATTTGGCTGATTCTTTTAAAAACCTACAAGGTACAACCATGGTGCTGGGATATGATCTTAAATTCAATTTACATAATTTACAATTTGATTACATTTTATTTGTAAAGCACTTTTTCACAATGGACAAACATTTTACATTTAAATTTACCAACACATTAAAACAAGCTCTCCCCAACACTACCAAGCTAATCATAATATGGTACAACAATCAGCACTATGAACATTGGCTCTTTTATTTGATGCAAATGACCAATCTTGTGCTAACAATGGAACAGCAATTTAAATTAGAAAGTGTTGACATTAAAGTTCCCTACCTGAGTCAGTATTTCCGGATTCTTTAGAGGAGATATTGCGAATGGGATTGTGGGAACAAGTGCAGCAAAAAAATTAATCACGACTGTTATAAACCACTGACTGTTAGATGAAAGAGGGGCAAATCGCAGCTTGACATAACACCCCAGGCAGGATAAACGTGTCTCTGCCTCAGGGCGGCAATATCATAATTTGTCCTGCTGGTAATGCAGGGCATTTAAGGAAGACAAGTGGACCTCACGAGGACCCCTGTAGCCATCCGTCTGCTGCCAGGTGAAAAATGACAGACAACACATGTCCTGTGAAAAACCATAGGGGAAGCTGCCCTACTTCAAAGAAAAATTAGTACTTGGCACAACCTGTAGCTGCATAGCTGAGTAATGGCTCTAGGGCTTGTGACTTTCCAGTGTATCAACAAGTGTCATGAGGTTAAACAGACAAAATGAATCAATTTCAAAAGCACTTACCTGGATTGTGCTGCATATAAATGATAATGGCCACGATGCCTTATCTATCATCACATTAAAGTTTTTGCCTCAAACTTTAAGACTCAACAAAAAAAGGTATTACCTGTATCATTCAATCAAACGGAGGGCCTCTGGACTGTCGAGCATATGAAAGATTAAACGTACACCGAAAATGCTTTTCCTCGCATGTCGAGATGAAAGGCATTGTTCCATTTAAACCCATCATGGAAATACATTTATTTTTATTTAAAGCCGCTGATCCAAGTTCTGATTGTTCCAGGTTCTAGATAAGATGAATACATAGAAAAAAAACAATGCTTTGTTTATTAATAACTTTGATTCTGTAGTATGTAGACTCATCCAGAGTATGCACAGTAATGGCCTTTTACAGAACTTTTCTTTAAGCATTGCTTTTTGTCTTTGAATTTAAGCATACGGTCACCTGCAATTAGTTCCACACCGCTTAGGATATGGTACGTCAAAAATAATTAGTAGACGTAGCTGTGTGCTGTCCTTTGCATCCTTTCAAGGGTCAAATGGCTTATAACTGAAATAGCTTGCTTCTCTTTTTAATTTGATTACCAGTGCTTTTAAAATTACCACATTTGCATTTAAGATGAACAAAAATGTCACCAATCATTCGAATTCCAACCACGATAATTAATTTGGAAGAGTTCAAATGTTATTCAATGAAGCTGCCCATGTAAGCATGAAATCAATATGGCATGAAAATCCAAAATAAATGAATGCACTGAATGAGCAATTATTTGAAATCTATTGCAGCACTGACCGTATGCTTAAAATCAATGAACCATCTCTCATGTTTTACATACAGTATGTATGTGACACATGCCAGATTTAAAATTATATATTGCTGGAGTTCATGCTACTTATGAAATTATTTTTTAACCAGATTCTGCTGCATTTCAACATGCATTATAAAACAATAAGCTTTTCATTGTTCACTAATGTCTAGTGGGTCTATAATGGGTCTAATCATTGCATCGGTCTAATAAGGAATGGTTTTCTTTATTTTGGTATGGCTGTAAAGTCCAGCATACAATACATTGTTAAAACATTAACATTTAGACTTAAGTTACTTTTTTATTAAGTGCTCAAAACTCACTTTAGCAATACATATTGCTGATCATAGTTGCATTTTTCCTGATCATATAGGCAGAAAAGTATTCCATGAAAATTGCAGCATGTTATCGACATTATTGAAACTCCACAGACATGGTTTCTCTTGTGATCTTTTACTTATCTAAAATCAGCTACATCTTATTCCTGCTCTACTACTCAAATCTATTCAAATATTCTTGCTTATCTTCAGCCCAATGGTTGAGAAATATTAAAGTTTCTGTAGTGACCTTTTATAATTTTGTAACAGTAATATGACACTGCAGTCCAATAGCTTTCTGTATGTATCTTTTATTTCCTGTTGTGACTTTTCAAGGAAATTCAAAAAGCACAGCCAAAAGACATTTCAAGAATCAGGCAGGGAACTACACTGTATGGTATACCTTCTGCTGCCTAATGCAAAAGCAGGATGTCCCAAACAGACTTTTAGTCTGCGTTGATGTGATATGACAATCTACAGTATGTTAAACCATCACAGAGTGGAAGATAAGAGCCACTGCAGTTTGGGGCAGAATAAAAGAAAAATAAAGTGGAGTTATAGAAAGCAACTAAACAAATTCAAGCTATCAGAACCACTGCTACCTTGTTGTCTTTTTTGTTTACAGTGACAACATTTGACAACACAAGGAAAGTTGATGCTGTTTCCTCAGCTGTTATAGTGTCACCCCCAGAGCCATTTTTACTACAATGCAGGGACCAGTCCTGTGTGTCATCCTGTGTGAACCTTGGCAAACTTCGTTTGAAACAGTAGTTCGATTTGCTAGTTGTTCGACTTGACAAAGTTGATGGTGTATGGAAATATATCATCCTCCTACACTGCTTGGGGGAAAGGATGTTAGTTATTCCAGTCAAATCACTTGGTGCAGAAGCACAAAGGCACCTGCTCCGACATACATGTTTACCAGTTTCTTCCACTTCTCAAGTTTTCTTTTTACCTTCTCAGAATATTTTTTAATGAACTTCATAGCTCTGTTGAATTTAACCACAGCGATCCTGTTAACCAGGCTTTCACTGTTACTAAAGATGAATGAACAAACACTGTTAACACATGGCACAGCACTGGACAAGCCATCATTATGCTCCCATTTTAATGAACATGGTCTTTTTTGTTCCACAAGCTTCGTATCTGACCAAAAAAGTAAAACAGTGCTTTCCACGACCTCTATTTTTGGAAAGCATTTGACAAAAACGCAGAACAGTCTGATGAGCAGAGTTGCCTTCAAAAACTGGTAAAAATGATGAGACAATTCAGGCAGTTTGTTACTAACTTAAAAGCAATAGTATAGGCATACACTTTCAGAACTATAGAAGATGAGCCAATATAAGACTATTTAAAGAAAACAAGTCTAAAGCTCAAGAACTCAGCACTCTAGTGCTATCTAATGTTTGCTGTTACACTAACACTTGCTGCTCAAATTGAATCTGCCACAGAATATATAGCAAAGATAGCAGAAACCCAACTGACACACAACTACTGTTTTCCAAAAAAAAATCAACCTATGCTGCCCCGAAGAAGATTACACTAGGTTCGCAATATGCAGCTACAGATATTGTGAAAGCATTGTGGGAAATCTGGGTCTACCCTAAATGTGCTCCATACTGCCAATCATGCAGATGATGTCAAAAAATAAACCACTTGGCCAAATGGTGCCACTTTAACTATTGCACCACACACTACTATTAATATAGTGGAGCTCCTCTACACACATTTTCTGATGTGTCCAGAATATCCACACAAATGCTGGGTGATCCTGCTGACTGATACCGAATGTAAATGCATACAAGTTCTTTTCATATACATACTATTTTATCGTACAACAACCACACTGGATTCCTGCATGTCTATAGAAATTTTTATCTACCCCTATACCATCTACCATCAACATCGCACCCGCTGGCTTGGCCATGTCCTCCATCTCCCTTCTGACCATCCGACGAGAGCTATTCTCCAGTTTGATCCGAGGCTGCAGGCTGGAGACGACCACGAGGTAAACCCCGCACCTGATGGCTTGACGTCCTTGCGGGCGACCTTCAACAACAAGGAGTTGCTATAGAGGATGTGGAGCAGCTGGCACAAGACGGTCAGTGCTGGAAACAACTAGTTCATCTGGTCGGCTCAACGCACAGGGACGGGACACCCCCCTACCCATCGCAGGAGTAAAATTGAATTGATTGAAAAATTCATACCATCTAATATGGTCAGCATAATTGTGTTGGTCATTTTCCACAGTCTGGGATTCTCTGTTCATGACAATAGCATGACTCCTATTTTAAATGTTCCTTGATGATAGGACAAACTCTTGTCAGGTCTCTTCTGAGGACTGGGGTGTGGAGAACAGTGTAACTCTGAAACCCACAGAAAGAATGCATAATTGAAGTGAAACACCTCCAGGGGGTCTGAGGTACATTGACCTCAGTGCAGTCAACAAAGCAATGGTACCCAACCACAACCTGCTTTTGGAGAAGCTCATTAGATATCTTTAAAGCGATCATCTGAAATCTAAACCTTGATCTAAAAGACTACTTAGAATTTCCACTTTATTCAGTCTTTAGGATTTTACCTTTTATTACACATACTACAAGCATTACACACGGTATAGTGCCTATATCACAACACTGACTGGGTTTTCAAATGTACTTATCTATTTCCAAAGATACTGTCAATACTGTATGTTATCAAGTAAGACATGACATCATACCACCAAGATCAAAACCTAAAGCAATTTTTTGATAGCCTGGAACAGTACAATCTGACACTAATAGCAATGACAGCTTTTCCAGCATCAACAATAGATTTTGTGGGATTTCATGTCTTATCAATACAGACGTTCCCCTTTTCAGTCAATTGTGCTTGCCATTCTGAATGTGCCCATAGCAGTTTCTAGGCAATATGGACTATTACATACTAGCTAGATTTTCAATTTGAGAGCTTCTGCAACAGCTCTGTTAACAGTCTTACTGGACTTCTACTTGTCAGACTTCATTTCACGATCCTAAATGTCTCCTTATCAATCCTGGCCGACTGCCACCAAGACTTGCCAAATATTTGTCACCAGTGATGGCTCTGCAATTGCAGTGGTCCCAGCTATAGAATGCGGTTGAAAAGCCTGTCGCTTTTTACCCTCAGTCCAACTAAACAAAACAACTTTGTAGGAACTTGAGAGGCACTTGCTTCCATCTATGTGAGACATGGCATCTTTACAACTGCTGTTTCCTCCTCAGAACAAACCATCAAGCTGTTGTTAGACTGTTGCTGAGGATACAGGCCTCTCCACAGGTGGTCAACAAGCTTCAACAAGACATTTTTCATCCACGTTCACCCCTGACAGACATACAGTTGTAGAAGACATCCTACCATTCCTCTCATCCCACCTATCATGATGGTGAATAAGGAACCATTAATGAACCATGCCTTAACTACCCTACACCGTGGCGGAAACTATATCATGCATCATCAGCCGAGAAGGTTTTAGATATTTAGTCACCGGTTTATATTTTTCTTTTTTTACTGACTTGTTGCTTTTATATATTTATAATCTTCATTTAAGGCTGCAAATCAACAAAATGCGATTGTGTATTTTGAATGTGGGTGTTTCTTTCCTACACCCACTGTAAATAGGCATACAGTGTTGTACAAACATCTTAGGCAGCCATTTTTCATATGCATGTTGTTATTTATTCTATGTTTTCTGCATTATTGAGTGGGTACAAAACTACAAAACAAACTTTTTAGCTTTCCAAACATTACTTTTTCATCAACAACCAAAAAAAGTTACAAAAAATGTATGTCAGTAAAGAAAGTAGCGTATTACATAATACATAGTTTTCAGACAATATTCTGCTGGGTTTTACCTGCAAAAAAGAAGCAAGTTTGACAGTCAAGGTCTCCAGAAGAACTGTGGCAGATTCAACGAGATGCTCAGAAAAAAAAAACATACAAGCCATTTTCCTAATAAAAAGTGTACTGGGAAGTGTACTCATGCATTAGAAAAAGGGTTGTCACAAAATGACTTTGCTTAGTTTATTACTGTTTACTGTTCTTTATAGTATATACTGTATATTATTGTGTAGAAACATTAAAATATCATTATTTTAAATGCATCTTTGCCATAGAGAATTTCTTTACATGTGCATAAGACTTTTGTATACTACTGTATATCACTTCCTACAAGCATAAGAGTAGTTAAAAAGAAATATGATAATGTTCATCTCTAGGGAAAGTGGCTTCTTCATCAAAGATAATGGTAGCATAGCATATTTGCATTTTTTATGTTTTGTATGCTATGTATACAGTTCTAAACCCCTGCATAACTATTTAGTCTATTTAACACTGTGACAGTCTACAAGAGATTGGATAACTTGAAAATAGGCAAATTTGACTAATATTTCTCTTCATTAGATTAGTTTTTAAACAAATATAAGATTATTAACCCTATTTTTAGAAGTTTTTACTTATTACTTGGAATTTTAACAAAGATAATCTGTAAGCTTCAATTTATGTCTGGAAATATGTTTGATTGTTTTATGTCTGTTACATAATAAGCTCATAATGACAAATATTTGACAACTTTTCCTTTTTTAAAGATATCTTTGCTGGCTAAAATATATTACTTTTAAAGCAAAAGCAATTAGTCTGTCAAAATTTTAAAAATCCTAATTTTTAGGAAAAAATATAGATAACCACCTATCAAGCATGCTACCAGTCTAAGGTTTTCAAATAATTTCTATTTTAGGCTTTTTGTGTAACAGACCTCATTGATAATACTCTATAACCTCAAAATCCTTCCTTGGAAAAGGTTTCAAGGTAAACTGTGGAATGTTTAGTATTAAATGTTTGGTGAATTGAGAAATGTTCGAGAGTTTCTTTAGTTTCGTTTAGAGAGCTTTAGTTTCTTAGAACAATTCACATCTAATCTGATCAGAAATGGCCAAAGTCTTTAACACTTTACCAAGCATTGGGATTGGGATCTGAGAGTCAGCAGCTAATAATTCCTCGAAAGATTCTAGGTGCCCAAAAAGCTTACAGTATATGGTATAAAAAACTTTATACTATGTCACAGCTATAACTTTTGATGAATAGTTTTTTAATGAAATCTCTATATAATATAATATAATATAATATAATATAATATAATATAATATAATATAATATAATATAATATAATACAATATAATATAATATGCCACAGTATATTGCAGTTTTGCTGAGTTCATTTGGACTACTGGCACCACTGTGCTTGAATCAAAGTGACAATTAATGTCTAAAGCTTTTTTTGTCTGTGTCTCCCACTGTCAAAACAGAGTGATGCTAGTCAGGGCTGTGTCATGAAGGCAGGCTGTTAGCTCTCACTCTCACAGCTAGCAATCATGTGATAAGAGACCTTGTTTTTAACACTGGGAGAAAACTTGAGAAAATCAATTGTTCTAAGGTTTGAGGCTGCCATAATTCAAGGAGGGCTTGTTCAGAGTTTCCAATATAGTGCTTAAGACCATATTATGCTCAGTATTGTATTTATCGTTTGTGATAAACCAAAATGAACAGCTTCTATCTTAACTCTATTCAGCTGCATTGTCAAATTAGATTAAATATCCATTTGGCACAAGGTCTAATTCTGATATTCTATTAATTTTTTTTGTTCATGACATAGAGAAATAGGACAAGGACTTTTTGAGATAGGGTCATTTGGAGCGCTAAGTGTGCCAAAATAAATTCTCCCTGCATCAATTAATTCCTAAATGTCATTTGAGTAAAAGACACAGAAAGTTATGATCAATGATGAGAACCCTGAACTTTAAATGCCACCAAACACCACCCATCCTCATATGTCTTGTGTGTTTTCTTCAATGTACTATGAATTGCAGGAGTTATCAAGTGAGTTGATATTAGCAGTCACACAGTGTAAGGACAAAAGTAACACTAATGATAGATGCATAGGGTTTTTTCCAAAGAAATGGCTCATGAGTAACAATGCAAAGGAACATATTTATTATAAAGTATTATGCTTAGAGAACATAGCTCAACTGAATCTGAATTTTCATCACAGTGCACTACAAATCTAAATCTGGAAGGAAAAGATGGATTTAATGTCAAGAATGTGATACAGATTGACATTACAAATACCTGTCTAATACCGTGTAGGTCTCCTTTTGCCACTGAACCGTCAAATCATGGAAAAACCATTCCTCAACCGTTTTTGCAATGTGACAGGGTGTATAATCCAGCTGAAAGAGTCTACCGCCTTTAGGAAATGCCAGTGTTATGAATGGATGCACTTGGTCTGCAGAAATGTTAAGGTTAACTTCTTCCACTGCTTCATGGTCCAGTTGTGATGGTCACATGCTCATTGTAGGTGTTTTTAGCAGTGGTCAGGGATCAGCATGGGCACTCTGACAGTCTGTGGCTTTGCAGCCCCAAACACAACATACAGTGATGCACTGTCTGTATTTCTCAATGCACCAAGTATATTAAGCATTAACATTTTCATCAATTTGTGCTTCACAACAGTCTGTAGTGACCGGATCAGACGATTTAGCTTTTGCTTTGCGATGGCCATGCATCGATGAGTCTTGGTTGTCAATGGCCATGTTGCTGTTGTCATTCCTGTTGTACTAACCAATGCATACACTATATATAATATTGCTTCTGATGTACAAGATACATGTCAGATAATTATAAATTGATATATTTCTCCTTTCTTCTTTAATGGCTACTATTGAATGTTCTTTTTTCTTTTCTGTGTCTTGCAAGACATGAACACCGGTATGCTAAATCCCATTTATGCTTGGCTTATGTCCCTGACCTTCTTTTCATTTACAGGAGAAATGAATGTGAGTCATTAACTGAATAAATGCAATGTTGTGGAACCAAACACTGGCTCGAGCAAACTGTGAGCTCTTTAATGCAGGTCACTCTCTTTGGAGAGTATATGTTAATTACTGTTGGAGTGAAAAATTGGCTGACATGTCTACTGGCATGAGTGAATCTATTGACTCTCTGTGGATTCACCAAAACAATGATTATTCTCTCAAAGAGTACAAATAAAATACAACAGTGTTTATACAAGCCTCATAATTTTCCAGAGCTTTTTAAACAATTGTCATGGGTATGTAAATTCTGACTCATGGCTAGTGATGGCCAGGCATTATATTCAATTGAAATTCAATAAAAAATCTACCAATCAGTGACGTACCATTACTATTATGAAACAAGTAGGACTGAGCCTTATAGCATGGGGTCTCATTATAAATACAAACTATAAAGCATACACACTAGAGCAGAGTTATTGAAAGATAAATACCGTCCTCACTGGCTCATGGTTTCTTTTAAGTCATGTCTGTAATCATGTCCTGTCTCTTCTGAACAGCAGGCATAGAAAATAGAAAAGTCGTGCTTGCTGTTAGCCAGCTTCTTTATTCAAACCAACAGACACAAACTTCAGTTCTGCCATTTGCAGTACTTCAGCCATTAGTTCACATGCTCCTTCTTAATTGCTGCTGCTGCAACACTAACGGAATATTTGTGGCGCGACCAGAGCGTTTTGGATTAAAATCTTACAGATTTCAATTCCTTGGACCTGTGTGGATTTTTGTGGATTATTTGTGTTGGAATATATTACCCCAGTGAAGAAAGAGACGCGTCTAAAGGTAAGGGAAAAACCGGTCTAGTGCCACCTAGGTCAGTTTTGTCCGAAATTTTTTTCTAATTGTATGAAGGCTGTGAATCATATTGTGCTTTGTGTGTGGGCTTAAAAATTATTGAGAGTATAAACTTTACTAGGTAAATAGGTTTTTTCGTGTTTTTGCTTTAAAGTTGAATTGAAGCTTGTTTCTGGGTCATCCCCTAGTGGTCACTTCTACTTCCGTGCCGTGTACGGCACAGGGCCCGTAAGAGGTTAGTACTTCAGCCATTAGTTCACATGCTCCTTCTTAATTGCTGCTGCTGCTGCTGCTGCTGTGTTACAGATGTGTCAACAAAGTGGGCTGATGTACTGTATAGGGCCTGGAATAAATATTCAACCCGTTCCCTTCAGCTATGAAACCCCTATATCAGGTCTGGTACAACCAGTTCCTATCGGTTCTATGAAATGATTCTACCTGCAATTAAAGTGTCACATGCTTTAGCTCCCTTTTTTATTATTTTAAATGAAACCAATATGACAGAAGTAAAGCCTTTTTATTGAGATCACATTGAATTAAGGTGTTACAGCAATGGGCATGAATATTTATGTAATCACTTCATGGTATATATCACCCTATACTATATCATATATCATTCCATAATCCCAATTAATTTAAAACTTCACTTTATTTAACCACTTGCCACAACTGTCACTGATATGCTCTCTGAACTATAACGTCTGGGCTAGAAAGAAATTTGCTCCGGCCACTGATTTATACATGTATTTTTTATGATGTTTGGTGGTTCTATTTTACTTACATAGATTAATAAATAAATAAATAAATAAATAAATAAATAAATAAATATATGGGGGGCACGGTGGCTTAGTGGTTAGCACGTTTGCCTCACACCTCCAAGGTTGGGGGTTCGATTCCCGTCTCCGCCTTGTGTGTGTGGAGTTTGCATGTTCTCCTCGTGCCTCGGGTGTTTCCTTCAGGTACGCCGGTTTCCTCCCCCGGTCCAAAGACATGCATGGTAGGTTGATTGGCATCTCTGGAAAATTGTCTGTAATGTGTGATTGCGTGAGTGAATGAGAGTGTGTGTGTGCCCTGTGATGGGTTGGCACTCCGTCCAGAGTGTATCCTGCCTTAATGCCCGATGACGCCTGAGATAGGCACAGGCTCCCCGTGACCTGAGGTAGTTCAGACAAGGGATAGAAAATGAATGAATGAATTAATAAATAAATAAATATTTCAAGGCATTTCTTAGCAGCAAATATTAATATTAGTTATTAAATAGCAAGTAAGGAACAATTCTATTTTTGTTTGTTTGTTTGTTTATTTACATACTTTATTAACTTACTTATTGGCTTACTTTTTTGGTAAATAAATACCATCTGATTGGAATTAGACCCATATGCCTCTACAAAGTCCTCATTGTGACAACATGCTCGCTGGGGGTGTAAGTAGGAAAGGTAGGAAAAAATTATGGATGATAAACATTCTCTCACCAAGGACACCAAATAACATGACCCACCAACCTAAGAGTAAACAAAAGAGTAACCATCCGTATGATTGCAAGGGCAGCCTGTATTATACATGACTAAATCAGTATTAGAGTGCCTTCCAAACCCCATTTGATCAACAAACCCCCTTATGTATCACTGAGAGTGACGGAATCTGTCATTTCATGTAACTTAATTGTATTTATTTGTCTTTATCCCATTGCACCATCTGTTAATTATTCACCCCATACAATTCCATTAATTCTCATCACGGTTGATATTAGAAACACAATATTATGGGATTGAAGAGCAAGGAAAGAGAATGGCAGGGACTGATTGCAGTGCAGATGGCTATGACGTGTGGGCAGATGGCACGTCATACTGATTATACTATAGTCTTGTCTGCTTGTGAACGTGATGCTTTGATTGATTCTAGGCAGGAAACATACAACTCTGAAGACAAGTCAAAATAGGTACATGTGTGTAAGCATGGATATACAAATTGCATCACTTTCAAGCTTTAGCCACTTGCTGCCTGCTAGATTGTAAAATTGCCTTTACATTAAAGTGCTTTCACAGGATCTAATTGCATTCCATTTTAAACCCCAGCATTCATATTCCATCTATGACCTTTAATTGTCTTTTCTATTTGTGTTGGTTTGATGGGAGATGTTTTTCAAGGCTAGAATTATGTATAGAAGCAGAACAGATTTGTTGGTGTAAACCCACATACACATACATACATACATACAGTACATATACACATAGAGTACATACATATACATATATATTTACATCCCGATGCTTATAAAATACCAGAGTGGCAACAGAGAATATGATTTTCAGGGTTACATGAAGTACCTCACCTTTAATGATATTTATTCTTATGAAAGCACAGTACAAAAATACAACGCATAGCTATCAGTAACAACAACATTTCTAAGCTTGTTTTGTCTTCACAACAGGGAAAAAGGTCATACGTCAAGTATGTGGGTTGCATCTATGTTTCTGACTAGATGTTGATCTATGCATGGAAGCGCATGGAAGTCTATATCTGTACAAAAGCATGTTTATGTCTGTAATTCAGCAAACGGGATGTTTTTGGACTATATTACATTAAACTTTCTCTAATCTATTGTTGTCTCCATACATTTTAAAGCCTGTGTTTGTAGACAGTGCGTATGTAAGTAGAACAGGTCACCAACACGTACCAGAGGTTTACCTGTGCTTCATGTATTACTGTTAGATCAAATTAATAGAATTTTGCACTGCACTGCAGGGACTGGAAGAAAAAATATCATGTTAGACAAAAATAAACAAATAAACAAACAAATAAATAACAATAATCATCATCATCATCATCATCATCATAATCATCATCATCATCATCATCATCATCATCATCATCATCATAATCATAATCATATCATTAAAAATAACAATACCATTATTATTATTAATAGTAGTATTATAGTGGAAACAAACAAACAAACAAACAAAAAATACATAAATAAATACATAAATAAATAAAACCAAGGTGGAGAGAGAAGTAGGTTTATTTTTCTTAGTTTAACATATTTATGCCAATTTACACAACTGTACAGTATCTGAAACCTATGAGCTTTAACAAACAAAAGTATTTAGGTGCACAAAAAAATTCTGAATAAAAATAAAACACATGAATTAATATACATATTCACATTGTTTTACTTTTTTACACATTGGAGGTCATTATTTCATGTGGCATAGTGTGAGAATCACCAATTTATTAATTTTTTATGTGAACCACATAGATAGCTAACCTTAGCTATTAATCAAACACATTAGCCAACTTTGATTACATTTCCATGTCATGGTTATTGATATTTGTTCATAAGGAGTGTTTTTATTATTCATTAAATACCTTTTTTTGTTTTGAAATGATGTCGAGAACAAGTACCTGCTAGCTAGAACATTATTTCTATTTCAATTAAAATAGTAACTAAAATAGCATGACCTTGTTGTGTAAAGCTCTGTATAATATGTAACACAATGAACTGAGGCTCAAACTCAGGCTGCTAGTGTTCTGCAACAGCCACATTACAGCTAAACATTAATACTACATGAATTGATCATGCTCATTCTACATAATTCAATCTAGTGAATAGGAACACGTGTAAATTAAAATCTGTAGAAAAAATTAAATCATGTTTTATGTGAAATTTTTTTTAATTAAATTATATGTAATGTATATTTTTTTACAAAAAAAAGAAAAAAATCCAGCCCCATATTTTCAGATTATTAATAATAACGGTTTATTATTTTTGTGTCTTACATATGACTTACTAATTTTAGCAACAAAAACATAAGAACTGACAAGGATTAAAATAAAACCAAAGCCCAGAGGAAATGTATCACTGGTGGCTGAAGATTCGAGCAACTTAGCATTTTTGTTTCTTTTGTGTCTGCTAACTAGGCCTTATTTCTAACACAGTCAGTTTCTTCACATTCAGCAAAACGATCTTAATGATGAAGTTTCAGTTTAGAAGCATTACATATTCTACTTAAATGGTTTGATACCATGAGTTTATTTAGCAGGCTTATAGGCCTAATCTGACAGGTGACGCAATTAGACTTTAACAATAGCAGCTGTTACCCATTATACATGTGTTAGGTAGTTAAAAGTCACCCCAGTCAATAAATTATTGTCAACCAATGTGACTCCCCTGGAACGATGCATTGTGTCAATCATGAGCATTCTCCAGCCTAGAGAGATATTATCAAAGTCTCCTTAGGAGAAGCGATGGTCAAACTGATGTGGCATGCTGATTATTTGATGATGATGTGATAAGATATGAAGGATTAGGGAAGAGGGAGGGAGAGAGACCTCCCAGAAGGTGGCAGATGTTCTGTCTCCTGAATATCTCTATCACAAGACCCTGGCATCTCAGATGGATTGAATGTGACATACATAATCGGTTCTCTGAAAACCGTGTGTATTAACAGATGTTAATTACCTTGCCTTGCCATGTCTTAGCAATCTTCCTAAAAATCTTTGTGGTAATGTATGCCCCTTGTTTCATTAAAGTGTCTTTATTACGTCGATTGTTATTACATTTTAAGTCTTTGTAGACAGCATTCACTGATATTTCTCCACTAATGTGTGTTCACAAATGCTGTTTGTGTAGTTTGGTTGTTCTGTTGGCAGATTGCTGTATGATTTGTGATTGCTATATGCTTTAGTGTTCTATCAATGTGTCAATTTTAATAAGACTAAATTGTTAAGTCAATATAGGATCCTTCACTATAGTTTGCTTGGACGGAATTGGCCGCCTTGACTGATGCAGAACCAACGTCAACATGCTATATATCCTTGACATGGTATTAGAGAAATAGCTGTTTTGTCTCCAGCTTAGTTCTCAGAATGATTGAAATGAATTGCCAGGTGACCGCTGTGTCAAAACCTTGAACATAAAAGCTGCTTAAGTTGAAATCACTGTTATCCTTAAACATTGTTATACATGGTTAACATTTCTGAATATAAAAACCTGGTATGTAAATCATTTACATCTATGTAGCTCACTGAACACCAGACAAAATGCAACATGCAGGGAAAGTGTTTGCCAAGGGAACTTAACTAAACTGTTTGGGTTGAACGTACTTCTTTTTGCACTTTTACAGTTGGTCGGTATAAAAGCAGGAGAAAATGCTTTGCCTCTGGCAGAGAGGCAACCATTTAGGACATAGTTGAATAAATCCTGCTGAACCCCTTATTGCTTTGTAGAATGTAAAATGAATCTGTTGTGTCGGAGGTGTGGTTGAGCACTGTCTGTGACTGGAGGGTGGAGTCAGGGATAAGGCACGAGTAATTCTGTGAATGAGTTTACACCTGTGTGTGATTAATGTGAGCCTATTTATGTGTCGAAGCAAAGGACGAGGATGGTAATCATGTCTATGCTGAGCTGCAGCATCAGAGCAGAACTTTGTGCTTTGGTTGCCCTCTGTAGTGAGAGGCGGTGACCAAAACACTCTGATAAAATGAAATAAAATAAAAGTCATGCTCTCTAAATCCTGTCTCCTGCATCTATACAGCATATTCACCTCTCACCCACCAGGGTGTCACATAATCATTACATGCATTTTGACACTATTGACATCGACACTATGACATTATTTTAAAATCACAGCAAGCTAAAGTTGAGGTCAGATCAAGTCATGTAGAGCACATCGTTAAATAGAATTTTGAT
This sequence comes from Tachysurus fulvidraco, assembly GCF_022655615.1. Taxonomy (NCBI): domain Eukaryota; kingdom Metazoa; phylum Chordata; class Actinopteri; order Siluriformes; family Bagridae; genus Tachysurus; species Tachysurus fulvidraco. The sequence goes on along the minus strand of NC_062520.1, from coordinate 9,464,605 downwards.
TTCTCGTCTTACAGAACTTCACGTAAAGCCTTTTTCAAGCAATTTACCACTTTAAAATATACTTTAAGGCATCATGCTTTGTGCTTTGGATCTCATCTTATTTCTTGTCAATGGGTGAAGAAACTCATTATGTTCCTTATTTATTCTCGCTGCATACAAAGTGTTCAAGAACTTAAAAGGCTCATCTTTCAGTGTAATTTACTAGAGGTACTATAAAATGGGTAGGTAAATCGAATTATGTCGGCAACACAGTCACGAAAACCAAGACAAATTAACAGAAAATTTACAAGAATCACAACATCAAGGGATGTTTCATTTGTAGGCTTAATTCCCTCTTTACCTAGTCAATGATGTTTTCCATGAAAGATGTTTTCCTGTTGCTCCTTGTTCTCTCCATTTATTAAAATCTGGTTTTAATGGTCAGCAGGATGTTTAGTTCTGAACTTATTTGTACTTTTCTAGAACATTGTTGTTAGCTGCTTGGTCCAAGATAGGTAGGTGGGTAGGTAGGTCGGTAGGTTGGCAGGCAGGTAGGTAGATAGATAGATAGATTTTATTGATCCCATGGGGGAAATTCTTGTTTTACAGCAGTAACAAGTTACCACATGCACACACATAAAATATTACACACAAAAATATAAGACCTTTAAAAAAATAGTGAATATAGAATACAATAAGTTAAACGTAGTTTAACACAGTTTCTTGCTCTTTGTTTAAATATAGTTTCCAACAAACTTTCAGAAGCAGCTGTAGGATATTGTGAGATCATGTGACATTTGGTGGATTCTATTCAACTAATTGTGTGATAATAATAATGACAACCAAAACTTATCTAGGGGTTTCATACAAATGGTATTCAATACTTTCACACCATTTATGCTTATATTTATGTTTTATTCACTCTCACTCATTTTCTACCACTTATCCAAATTACCTCAGGTCACGGGGAGTCTGTGCCTATCTCAGGCGTCATCGGGCATCAAGGCAGGATACACCCTGGACGGAATGCCAACCCATCACAGGGCACACACACACACTCTCATTCACTCACACAATCACACACTAGGGACAATTTTCCAGCGATGCCAATCAACCTACCATGCATGTCTTTGGACCGGGGGAGGAAACCGGAGTACCTGGAGGAAACCCCCGAGGCACGGGGATAACATGAAAACTCCACACACACACAAGGTGGAGGCGGGAATTGAACCCCACCCTGGAGGTGTGAGGCGAACATGCTAACCACTAAGCCACCGTGCCCCCCCATTTATGTTTTATCTTTAATAATTTTATAAACTACGTATATTAATCCTGCCATCACACTTATTATTATTACATTATTATGAAATATTTTATGTAGATTCATTACATATAATTCCATTACAGTTGCAGGTTCGAACACTACAAAATGCAAGCCACTGTAGGACGCCCTGCTGGTTTAATCTCTATGACTAACACAGCGGTGACTTGAGTAAAAAGACAAGTAGTGGGTTGGAGAAATTTCCTCCGTATCGATAGATGCTCCAAAACCGGTGACCCAGTCTCCAAACAACAGTACATCACGTAATAATGACATATCACAAACCAGCAGGCACCAAACTGTACCACTGGAGAAAGGACAAGTGGAACACATACACTTCATACCCCCACTAGCTGCCCTTCTCAATGATAGTAGAGTGTAGAAAGGAGAGTATAAGGGTATCATCATTGTTGTTTTCAAATTCATCTTATTCCTCCTTGTGAAAGAGAATCGAGGACAAGACAGTCACACTGAATCCTTCCATCAAATGACAGTAATGTATAAAGATCTCCCTTTTCTAAAGCACTGCTGTCATAACATAAGATAATGTAAAATGCATGATGATGTAAGGTGTGTTAACATTTTTGTTTTTACACACAATACATAGGCTTTTAAAATGTTCTCTCTCTCTCTCTCTCTTGTTCTCCCTCATGCTCTTCTGTATAAATATCCTTTAAGGATAAGTGTTTTGGAAACATAATTTAAACAGCCTTTCCACATTCATTTACATCCTATTGTAAACAGAAGCTGTTTTTATACAACTAGAGAGACAGCAGAATATGAATGAGACCCAGAAGGATGAGGAACACTGATGCAACCTTTAATCAAATTTAGGCAAGTCTGAAATTTCAGCAATTCCTTATTCCTCCCTTAGATCCTCAGATTTCTACATTTATAGATTCCATTATTAATCCCGATGGATCTAAGCTCTTTAGTACAGACATGAAAGTGAGGGGAAACAGAAGAAAGCTAAATTTCAAAATAATAAAAAGAAATGTCCAGAGTGTCAATTTGTCACCAACGTGGGAATAAAACGGACCCAAACGCAGGATAGCAAAATAAACAGGGTTTAATAACAAAGGAAACACGAAACATAACATGGACTAGAGACAGGACAAGACAACAGGACAAGACAACAGTAGAGTCCGCGCTGCACAAGGCAACTGTCACGATGTGACACGGTGAAACAAAAGGCAAGAGAGGATCCAAATGCAGATAGGACTTTACTGGACAAAAACAAGAAACAGACATACAGGCAGGCAAAACAGATCAGGACACGGAACAGGAACCGAGAACAACATGAACCAAACACCTACAACGACCAACACCAGGGAAGTGAACAGACAGAGTAGATATAGTGGACAGGAGCCAATAACCAAGCAGAGACGATTAGAGACAAAGACAAGACACCTGGGGAAGAGATGGAATGTGATTAGTGTCCATGGTGAGCAATGAGTGGGCGGAGCTAAACAATTAATACCAGGGAGAGACGGAAGACAGAAACAAGGGGAAAACACAGACAGACACATTACAGCAACGTGGCACAGTCAAATAGACAAGGCAATAACAATGGGAAACAGGTGTGTGTAGGTGGGAGGAATAGACAAAGGCGGGGCAGACACGTGACGAGGAACATAAACAAAACGCACATGGCCAAAGTCCAAAGTCCTAACACAATTATTTTTCAAAAACATACTTTTTCTTTTTTCTTTCTTTTTTTTTTTTAAATCAAGCAAGAGGGGGATTTATTTCAGGAACATGCACATATGACATGGATGAAAATGACAAAAGTAAAAAAAGAAACGAGTTACAAATTGCATTTTAACCAGATTTTGACCTTCTCGATTAGCAGATGAAATTCTTTGAAAGAGAGAAAATAAAAGTTAATCTTTTAAGCAATATTCTCTGAACCTTGCTAGAAAGGTTTCATTCACATCCAGTCCTGCAGCTGATTTTGATCATTCGGCACTAAGGTGCTGAATTGATCACGTGCTTTATTCATCTATCTCTCAGATTCCTCCTTCTGCTTGGTTTGCTTGCTTTTAAAGTTGTCCTTGTATATATGAAAATGTCAAAACAAATTATTTCATTAAATCTTTTCAAAAAGCTGATGGCAATCAGGAACAGAGCCAAATAACAAAAAGGCTGAATCATGGCAAACAAAAACATGCTCAAAATAAGCAAAAAGGGGTTTTCTTTCTCTTTCAGTAATTCATTACTTCAGGAAATGTTTCATTGATTATATTAACATAGTCTTGGGCGAAAACACAGTATATAATCAATTATTATATAAGCAATTAAATTTTGCTCAAGGTTACAATTATCTATTAGGAATCAGGGAATATAGATGTCTCTCTGTAGTAGAGAGGAATATGTTATAAGAAAAAGAGGATTAAAGTGAGAAGGTCCGTATCTATTACAGCTACAGAGATCAAGCAGCACTGAACATTTAACCCATGCTTCCAAGTTTTGCTTTTAATAGAACAATTCCTAAAAATCGTAGATTGGCACAACAAAACATACAAACTAACTTATGGGGGTAAATTAGTATTAAATATTATTAAAATATCACTTATAAATGTGTAATTACTGAGGCCACTGCTTATCCAATAACCATACCCATTTTTTTTTACATTAAAAAAGCTCTTTATGGGAAAACAGGGTTGCTTTGTAGGCTATAACAAACCATGAGAAAGCCTTTTTTTGTTTGAGACAGATGGGAATGGCAAATGAGCACTGTTTTTTGACTTAAAGAGGCAGAAAAGCAAATGCTATTAGAACAAGCTTTTTCCTGTAAACAGAATACGCCACAGATTTAACTGGTTCAAGTGTAATGTCCCATAACGTACAGCACATTTTTATACCAGCCGAGTGGTTTGAGGTACAAACTTTCTCTCCATGAATATAATTAAATCTGAAAAACTATACTACAGTAAGCATCTTATTCTCAATTAAACTGCTTGCAGCCTTTCTCTTCTTTTCATAAGCACTGTATTATTATTATAATTATTATACATATTATTATTATACTCATGTTGATACTGATTTACTGCAGGTCAAACAAAATGTGCTTCACATGCTGTTAATGGAAGTACTGTATGTTGGCCAAATGAAAGCAGTAATGTGGGCCAGTACTGGGCCATCACTCATTTGTTATCTGGGTGGCCCACAAAAGCAGCTCTGCTGTCTTGTGGCCAAACAGAACTGATCTGGTAACTCTAGTCCAACAAGAGTCTATGGGAATCATAAAGCTTAAGGAAAATGCAAATTTTATCAGACAGCATGCATTTTGACATTATTTCTTTTTAGTAAAGGTTATTTTTGTGCTGCAAGTCAATCAACCATTTTATGATGTTGTTTGTGCTGTGTTCTTCATCCACTGCACATATTCTTAGAACTATACACCTATTATTTGTTTACTATCTAAAATGTAAGGTCTGGTTGAAAGCAAATGGTTTCTTTACTGCAAACACAAAGTATCTTTTCCCCAAGGCTCCACACAGCTCTGGGTGTGTTAGATACAGCTAATCTAATTATAGCCGACTATATTTCAGTTATATATAGCTACTTAAATAATATAGTGATCTATAAAGTATATTTATATAGTTATAAATAATAAATAGATAAAGTAATCTATAATTCCTTTTCATTTATTTCTTTACTCCACAATCACTGTTCGCATTGTATTTTATTATTTATTATGCATTTTGTTCTGCACTCTGTCAAATAAATTGCACAGACCAAATAATGTTAGCATACTGTTAGCTACAACCCTCAGCAGAATTTATCGATCTATGACGCTTGCTTGCCTCATACATGGAGATTCTTTTCTGTTGTGGCACATACAGTAAGTGACGGATTGAACTTCCTTTAGAGTGTCTTCAAACGACAGGTACAGTATAGCGCTACCTACCACTTTCTGAAATACTTAAACTAGCACTTATTTTTTTACTGTTTGATAAAAAAGTGCTTCATAGGACAAAGTGTCACAGTATCCTAGGATGTGACGCACCAAACCAGTACTGATTAACTATTCATTGATAGACCTTCAAAGCACTTTTGTACATTGCTCTGGATAATGGTGTTGGCTAAATGTAAATAATGTAAATAATCTATGAAACACTGGGAGCTGAATTCACTCATTCTCCCCAAAATAGCTAAGATTGTAATACAAAAATAACCATCACTCATTCAAAAAAGTAGATTTGGTGTCTTACATGTTTAGTAAGTGTAACATAATTTGAGGAGAAGCAGGATGCAAGTGCAGGTACTGAGCTGGATATTTTTAGACAGGGTTATCGTGTGTGAATCTATAATCATAAACCTGCAAACAATTTACCAGGGGCCGCTAACAAGGTTCTGAAATCTTCAAAAAAGTACATATAGAAGAAAATGCAAACGCAGTAATTAAAAGCACTATAGAACAAAGACACAACAGGGTATACATACAAACTACTAGAAGACTAAACTAGAATAGGAGAATACACTTAAGCCAAAGATCAATGACAGGACATGGAAAAAAAAAGAAAAAAAAAAGAAAAAGAAGTAGGAGCATATGCTACTGTACATGTTGCCATGGTAACCTGAACATGAATGAGGGAAACAGTAAGAATATGGCTAGAACTCCTATCTTGAATCATTTTTTCTTTTATAGTGATGCTTTCTCTTTCACCCTCTCACTTCTGTTTGCTTTTTTCTTCACTCACTCACTCACTCACTCACTCACTCACTCACTCACTCACTCACTCTCTCACTCACTCACTCACTCACTCACTCACTCACTCACTCACTCACTCACTCACTCACTCACTCTCTTTCATTCTGAAGATGGAACTGTTTTTTGTTTTGTTTTTATAGCTGTTGAATGACATATGCATAAAATTCTCCACAGTTCTAGTTATGATTTATTATTACAGCATTTTTAGGGTGACTTACAGCAACTCTGAAACCTCATGTTATACAATATTTTTCTTCCTGACTTAATAATTATGTTGTTGGTTTTTTTACAGTCTTAAAATGCAAATTTCTTTAGCTTTAAAAAATACTCCGCAGAATAGCTTATTCTCCAAAGTTAATACAAATGACAGTATAACTATGATTTTCTTAAATGATGGTTTACTTATACTGATAAAAAGAATTAGTCACAAATACAATATTAAGTACACACGCAGCTATAGCATGCTTCTCATTAGTGAAACTCATATATAATGTATAACTTAATTAGACTTAATTGGATTTCAATTTCAACAATCACAACTATCCTTGTACCTTGTGCTAATTCATTATGTCCTTCCTGAACTGTTACCGTCATGAATACCAATTGGCCCACATGAACAACTGCTCCTTTGCTTTTCATATATTTTCTTAATATAGCTGTTGGAGTTTTTGGAGCTTAACATGAGAGTCAGGACAAAATTTAATAACTTTTAGTGCCGTTTGCAGTGCCTCAAAGAGACTTATTCATGTACAGGACTGTGGCTTATTACTATCACTTACGATTACTATCACTACAAATATTAAAATGCAAGTAGGCAAAAAGTATGGTCATTGTCATTCAGTTCCATTGAGTCTCACTGTGGTAACATCTTGCTTTTTTAATAAGAACATTTTTAATATACACATTTTTGCAGTAACTAAACAGCCAATCATTTGAGAGCAACACAATGCATTACATCATGCAGATGCATGTCAAGAGCTTCAGAAAATGTTCCTTCCATCAAACATCAGAATGAAGAAAAAGAGGCTCTAGAGCCTTTCGAGTGTACACAGCATGGCAAGAAAACTAAAAAAAAAACATCAAGTTGGTGAAAACACCGTGCTGATAAGACAAATGAGAGGAAAATGGCCAGATTGGTTCAAGCTGCCAGGAAGGATACAATAACTCATATAATGTCTTTTAATAGAAAGAGAAAAAAAAGCATTTGAGAAACCACAGCACATCAACCTTGAGGTGAATAAGCTACAACAGCAGAAGACCATTATTGGAACCTGATGTGGTCTCTTTTTGGAGCTCATTAAAATTTCAAATTCTAATTTATTTGTATAGTGCTTTTAACAATGGACAAGATCTCAAAGCAGCTTTAAAGAACATATACATAAAGCAAAAAGTTAATATAAAGATTAATATAATACGAAAAAAGATTCATATTAGATATATTTAAATGTTTGTATTTTTCCTTAATGAACAAGCCTGAGGTGAATGAGGTGACTGCGGCAAGGAAAACTCCCTTGGATGGTAAACTAAGAAATCTGAAGAGGAACCAGACTCAGAGGGGAACCTCATCCTTAGTTGGGTGACACCTGACTAACTCTGTCAAGAAGGCTATTCCAAAGTTTGAGAGCTAAATACGAAAACACCCTGCCACCTATAGTAGACTTTGATATTCTGGGAACTATCAGAAGTCCTGAGTTTTGTGATCTCAGACAGCATGAAGGATTGTAATCAATTCTAAACTTAACAGGTAGCCAGTGTAAAGATGATAGAATTGGGGTTATATGATCATACTTTCTTGTCCTGGTGAGAACTCTGGCAACTGCATTTTGGTCTTACTGTTGCCTATTTATTGAAGATGCAGGACAACCACCTTGTAATGCATTACAATAGTCTAGTCTGGAGGTCATGAATGCATGAACTAGCTTCTCAGCATCAGATACAGACAGGAGGTTTCTTAGCTTGACAATATTTCTAAGGTAGAAGAAGGTTGTTTTTGTAATATGGGTGATATGATGTTAAAAAGACGAGTTGCTGTCTAATATAGCACTCAGATCTTTCACTATTTCACTGTAGTAACACTACATTCGTCTATATTTGGTTGAATTGTGAGAGCTTCTGTGTACTGTTTACTTTTTGGACTGATAAGTAGTATGTCTATCTTATCAGAATTTAACAACAGAAAATTACAGCTCATCCAATCTTTTATCTCTTTAAGGCACTCAGTTAATTTAGACAATTTAGCTATTTTATCTGGTTTTGATGAGATGTATAACTGGGTATCATCAGCATAATCGTGGAAACTAATCCCATGCATTCTAATGATGTTTTCTAAGAGAAGCATGTATATAGAGAAAAGCAGAGGTCCTAGAACTGACCCTTGAGTGACCCCATCATTAACTGCCAAATAACTGGAGGATTCTCAATTTAAATCTACAAAATGGTATAGCTCAGACAGGTAGGATTTAAGCCAACTTAAATCCTATCCCTGAATACCTGTGTAACTTTGGAAGCAATCTAAATAAATAAATAAATTATTAAATAAATCTAGGAGAATATTGTGATCTATAGTGTCAAATGCAGCGCTAAGTTCAAGTAGAACTAATAGTGACATGCAGCCTTGGGCTGAAGCTAAGAACAAGTCATTTGTAACTTTAACAAGTGCAGTTTCTGTGCTGTGATGTGGCTTGAAAACTCTTCAGAAAGATATTGTTCTCCTGTAAGAAGGAGCACAGCTGAACAGACACAACCTTTTCTAACATTTTAGACATAAACAAAAGGTTTGAAATAGGTCTGTAATTTGATAGTTCATTAGTATCTAAATTAGGTTTCTTAATGAGGGGCTTAATAACTGCCCACATGAATTATTTAGGGTCATGACCTAAAGATACTGAGGAGTTAATAATATTAAGAAGACACTTGTAACACTTCTTTCAGTAATTTAGTTGGAATGGGTTCTAGTGAACAAGTTGTTGATTTAGCTGTAGTAATACGTTTAGCTAACTCTTCCTGTCCTGTACTTGTAAACGCTGTAGTTGTGAGTGTAAACTTTAGGTGAGACTGGATCACTAGATAATGTCATGGGCTGAACTATTTTGTTCCTGATACTTTCAATTAAAATTAAAGTCCTCACTACTGAACTGTGATGAAATAATGTTTACAGATATCAGATTTTTTTTGTTAATACTGTATAGTTACTGTGCTAAATAAAAATCGGATTGTTTTGGATATTTTCTATGAGTTTGCTCAGGTGCTCAGCTTTTAGGGCCTGTCTATAGCAGGACGTACTGTCCTTATACTGTACGTAATTCTAAAAACCTCTAATTTAGTTTTTCTCCACTTTTGCTTGAGGTCAAAGCTTCTTTAATCGGACTGGGGCAACAGTGTCTAATGTGCTAGTGAAGATAGTGCCTATGCTGTTACTCATTATATCTAGATCATTTGCGTTTAAGGGTATAGTTAGAACTTGAGACTGATCAGGCAGATTATTTGTGAATCTGTCTTTAGTGGTCGGAATAATAGTTCTACCGAGTCAATAACCTGGTGAGACACGGTTAGTCTGTTCTACAGGTGTACAGTATGAGGCAATGGTCTGTGATGTCATCACTCTGAGGTATGATATCTATATCAGTGACATCTATGCTGTGTGATATAATTAAATCTGGTGCATGATTAAGACGATGAGCCCAAATGAGTCTACTAGGTCCATAAATAAGAGTCCTAAAGCATTGTTTGTATTGTCAAGGTGAATGTTAACTCATCCACCCAAAGGTTTGATATCTTGTGCTTTCTGAGATGCTTTTCTTCTGTTTCTGTAAAAAGTCATAAAATGAGATAGTATATCCTTTCTGTCGTGACTCATCCATCTGAAGGTTTGATTTTTGTTCTGAGATTATTTTGTGCCCACCATGGTTGTAAAGAGTTGTTATTTGAGTCACTATATAATTCCTGGTGTCTGGTCATTGTCCTTTGATATCCCTGCATCAACAAAGTGCAGACTCTCTGTACACAGGATTCTTTGTAGTTTTCACACCACCTGTGTACTGTAACCTCTAAAGACGGGTGTATGTGGAAAATCCAGAACAATCAGCAGTTTCTGAAAGATTCAAACCAGCCCAATTCAAACAAGCATCCCACGATTAAGGCCACAGGAATCACACGTTTTCACCATTCTAATGTTTGATATGAACAATAACTTATGTTCTTGACCTGTATCTGCATGATTGATGGATTTTGTTGCTGCCAGATGATTGGCTGATTGGATAACTGTAAAACTGAGCATATGCTCAGGTGTTCCTGATAAGGTGTGTGTGATATGCAAACTCCTGTACAGTACTTTGCTGTTTCCATACTGTACTATATACGTAGTGTCGAAGGACAAATGATGTATAAAATGTATTAATTAAGCAATGATATTGCTAACTATGGACAAATCAACACATCTGCTACAATTAGATTATACTCATAGCTAGCACAAACTCAAACCCTAAGAGGCTGTAGGTTACAGTCAAATGACACTCCCTCATACCACCATCCCAAAACTTCTCCACTGGGATTCCTCAATCTGGTGTAAATCATTCTCCAGGTATTTTCGATAGCAATTGTACTGCAGTGACACACACTGTGGTTCATTCTAAATGGTACACAACAAGTCTAAAAGTGCACAATTGTAGCAGTTTCACCACTTTAATGAGGAATATTCCTCAGTTAACCTACCAGTCCTGTACAGTATAAAGGAGCTAATAATTCTGGCAGTGCATATTGATGCCTTAATAACCCCAAACCACTGGTCACCAATTAGAGTAAAAGAGCAGAGTTTAATATTTAAGGATACATTTGTCTCATCTAGGAAAATAAAACAGTCATTATGCTTTTATTTGCTAATTTGCTTTTAATGATATCATTACACATTTTACAGATTTACGTTTTGTATGAAATTAGGAGAGAGCACAGTTAAACACTGATCGCACTGTATTATAACACACACGCACACACACACACACACACACACACACACACACACACACACACACACACACACACACACGCTTATCCAACTTATCCAGAAACTTGATGTGAAAGTCACTGAAGCTTATACTAGAGTTGTTGCTGGTTTTATTACATCCTAAAAAAAACTCCTTCCCTTGTGCATATCCTGTCAAGGTTTCTTCTTTATGTCATCCTCAAGGTGCTTTTCGTTCACCTCTGGCTTGCTCATTAGAAGTAAATTTAAAAAAATTTATATCCCAATTTCTTTAAAGCTGTGTCCATTGTTAAAATTGCTACAGTATTAATATTCCACAGCAAATTTCAGTACTGACTGTACTGTTTAAGTGGGTTCATCCAAGGTAATCCATTTTGTTCCTTTTGATCCATTTTCCTCTTGTTAATCTACTTTAATCCATTTAACAGTTTATAGCACATAAGCCACTGATTGTTTTCTATATGTTTTTAGTCAATGTAGACTTATGCAAGAATCTTTAGAGATATCATTCTAAAAATAAGCAATAGTGCCACAATTTAAAACTTTTACTGTATAGACAAATTATAAAAAACTGTTTGTCCTTTGCAATACATATAGCTGGATTTATAACAGAGCCACTGTAAATAATTCTCAATGAAAACTACCAGTGTGTGGCCTTAATGCTTGGTACAAGCCCTGCATGTCAGGGTTCTGTACCAGCCTGTCAGGGTGCTCCGGTGAGTAATGGTGGGGTGGAAACCTCTTATCACCCTCACTTAAGTACTCTATGTGATAGATGTAGTCGATATCACGAAAGAATGATTTACATTGATACCATGATCTCCACAACGGAGGACAAGCTGATTTCAAGCGTATTTATCAACAGATGGCTAGATTAAATTTAATGTAGAAAGCATTGTATGCCATCTAACAAGATTCAACACTGTTGTATAAAGGTGCACAAAATTCACTTTTCATCACAAAAAAGCCAAAATTTTGAAATCTAATCTGCGTTTGGAAATATTAAACGTCCACAAATTCTGGAATATGTGTTTCTTTATTTGTATTAGTAAAGCATTTTCAGTAAAAGTTTTCAATACTTATGAATGAAATGCTCAAAATTAGCTGCAGCATGAATTACACAAAAAAGGTTTTTGTCCAAATGGAACTTTATACGATTCATCACTGTATTTCATTTTGATCAGTTTTCTAATATTTTAGAGGGATAAGTAACTGATAAAAGGGAGGGAAAGAAAGATATAGCTTTGAAACCTAAAATAAAAGCATAAATACTTTAATAAATTACAAATGGAACATCCTTTAGTACAGAAAAGAAAGGTACGCTGTTACTCTCCACTGCTGAAGTTGCATTTTCCCTTATCCAAACACAGGAATATATTTTCACATTTATTCACCTTGGAAAGCAACTTTGAAAAAAATGTGTGACTGAGTGGGTATCACTCGCCCTACCCTTATCTGATCATTACCTTATGTCATTTGAAATCATATGGTACAGTGCATGCATTTTGCCTTGCTAATACTTAGAATATGGCTCTAAGTACAGTAGTTCAACACAGAAACACATGATTGAATGCTTAGACTCAATGTTTTGTGTTACATAATGATGAAACCTGTGTTTTAAAATCATTAAACAAAAGTAGTTACAAATTTAGTGGAAGTAAAGCCCCCTGTTTTGGTTATGATATTCACTATGATATTCAATACAACAATAAAACATAATAAAAATATCACTAGACTCATTTTTAATAGAGCAGCGAACCTGTCACTGCACTGCTATCCTTATTCAAACACACAAACACAAAATCTGTTTTTATTTTCCTCACTCTCCAGAGTTATTTTTGTGCAGAAAATTCAACTATTGTATTTCAGCTAAGCCACCAGGTCATCCACAGAACCATATTGTAAAAACTGGTGCATCTTTAAATAGTCTAATATGACACACAGATTTAGTGTTTTGATATTTATCACACCTAGTTTTGAGTTTTTGTTTTAAGTAGTCTATTCAGTGACTTTTTTTTTATTACTGGCCAGCTATTATTTGTGGCTCAACAGGTCACTTATTCCTGATGGTGTTATATTTGCTGTCCTTTATAGAGATTTTCCGTCTGGTAGGAGAAGGGCCAGTTTTATATTGATTCCTCTTGCACAATCTGCGGTTCACCTTTTTGGGTCAGGTCAGTAAATGATACGGTCAAGTCTAAAAAAAATCAGGGTGAACTGTGTTTTTAACTTGGGGATCAGACAGGTTGCAGCTGCAGCACTTTTTTTTTTATCCTGTGGGGTCACACGTACCTATTTTCCAAGACAAACTCACTACACTATATATCCCTCCACCTAATTGCACGCTTCACCGGTTTGGCCGTGAGCGCTGCCTGTCTCAGCAATTTCAGAATGCAAATGCCGCACATGCCACTTCTAATCATGACTGAAAATTGTTATACTTTATATCACTAGGATGCTTGGTGTCATATGCATATAAGTCATTTTGTCTAATAATTGACGAAACATCACTGGGCTCTGAACAAACTGAAAAGAAAGGTAACAAATTAGTGTATTTCAAACAGAATGCTGAACAGCATCTTTTCCTTTGACTATGGTGAAATGGGAATCTGGCACTAGTCCCTGAGCATTATCCTGCCAATCCAGTTGTTTATTGATGTGTTTATTAATGGATGGAAGCACAAAGGGGCATTTGGGTAGCAAATACAATAAACACCCTTGTAAATGACCAGCCAATAAAATGGGCATATAGTGTTTACAGTGATATATATATATATATATATATATATATATATATATATATATATATATATATATATATATATATATATATATATTATATATTATATATTATATATTATATATATATATATATAAAACTTTATGAAAGGATGGCTGGGGAAGATCGGGCGTATCTGCTACATACTGTAGGTTTCTCAAAGTCTAGGGGCATACGCCATGTAGGTTCTGTGAAGACTGGGCATAATGCCAAATGAATTCTGGGCAGCTAGATCACCACTATCAAGGAGAAAGGTTGACTGCATTGAACCTAGCTAGTCATTGGGACTTCATGATATCCCTGGGCTGCTGCTGTCATTAATTTGTTCATCCTTTCATTCATCTTCAGTAAGTGCTTTCTGTTATCTTATGTAGCTTTCTGCCTTTAATTAGAACCATTGTCCTGGTGGTATTTCATTTATGTACTGCACGAGCTATATAGGTTGCAATGACAATAAAAAAAAAGCTTCTTGACTTGTCTTGAACAGTTCATTGCAGGAAACCATGTACAAATACACCCATACACACTCACATTCCCACACTCATTCACAAATAGAGGTAATTCACCAACTGGCATTTTTTTGGGGGAAGTGGAGGAAACCAGTAAAACTGCTGGAAACTTACTCACTGGCCCCACTCATACTTAGTACTTGCATGCACCCAGCAGGCATGCTCAAATGTGTCTTGAAAATGCATTTAGATCCAGTTACTCAAACTGCATTCAGAGGTCATCTGGGACATATATAGCCACATCACAATTGTAACATGAACACAAATGGTTTTCTATGCATCCCAGATAGCAATGAAGGACCGACTAATCGACTGTATTATTGCCCTAGCTGCAGAATGCACAATTATTGTGAAATTGTTTCAGAATTGCAGTAAATTGATAATAGCTTTCCACTATCCATTGATAATAAGTCTTTGCTGAAATTCTAATGTCTACCCACAGCATTCATTGGGGGTTTGTGGCTTTTTGTAGCCATGTTTGTCATCTCATCTGTCATGCATTCCATTATCAGACCATGAAAGCGAATCATTTTAAACAGCAGCAATGTACAAGTACATGAAATAGGCTTTGCAGGACCTTTCTGCCTGAAAACATTTAAAGCAGAAGGCTGCCCTAATAAATGTCGGCAACACCCTTCCAACTGCAGAAACAACGTATTAAAACCTGAACATAAGTGGTTGCAGAAGACGCAATTTCAATCCAGGTGCAAGCGGCTATTTGTTTTGGACGTCCAGATCACATGAGATGGATGTTATTACCATGTGTGAACAGGGCCAGAGGCACAAAAGGAAAATGGGAAACTCTTCGGTAAGCCAAGGTCAGAATCAAACCAAAGACCCTGGAGCTGTGAAGAGGCAATACTACCCCCTGTGCTACTGCCACTCTGTGGGTTAGTTCCTGTCTTATAAAAAGCACAGTCTATAGATGTCAAGGAGTTGCTGTACAATCGCAATTGGGTGAGCAACATTTTGAACCAGAGGTCCCTGAAACACCTTTATTATCATCCAATGTGATTCCCACTCATCACTCTTTCCACAGTGGCCTCCCACTGAAAGGAATACTGTATTTGTGCCATGGCTAGCAAATTCTATACAGCCATTTGGGCCATCCTTTGACAGAAGTGGAAGTAATCGAAGTGAATGGTTATCCTCAAACCAAGCATAGGCCACGGAGGTCTTTTAGAAATCAATTAATTCCTCTGGGTCATCTCCTGCAGCCATCTTATTCAAAAGGCCAGCTATAACTGGCACCTTGTAGGACAGGAGAGGTAATAGCTGCTTCACTGCATCCCCGGGGTAAAGAGAATTATTGACACTGTCAATTATTCCGACTTGCTCCCATGCTCAACTCACATATAAACCTCTAAATGTTGAGAATTGATACTTGACAAAGTTAGCACAATACTGATTGAGATAAACACTGTTCAATTAACAAAATAGGGCACATTAATGTGTAATATCTTTTCAAAATATCAAGTTCAGTGTTAATAATTTATAAGCTAATACAGTATATGTATTATATGCCTGATTTTGAATGATGATAACACTGAATTATTGTTTCCTTAAGTAAATTTGTTTTAGATATGTCTTTTCCACAAAGAAGACATAGAAATAACTTTAGGTTAAAGCCACCATAGTATTATACAAACATAAGCTCTACTTTCTGCCTTCCGGATACTAGGGATATTCATAAACTACTCTGAAGTTAATACCTTCACCTTTGAAGGTTACTTTAAGGTATCTGACACATACATCAGAAGACTCACCCAGCCTGCATAAAGATGTACTGTATAGTAAACCCTAGAGACTTCTTGCTAGCTTCAATGTTACACCACTACCACCATGCCACTCTGTCCTCAATAGCACAGAGCCTTCTAAGATAAGACTGTCCCTCCAAGAACTCTTGGACAATGGAACAGATGTTCATTCTCTTCTCTGGTATTATATCACAAAAAAAATAAAAATATATTAATTCTATTATACTAAATAGATGTGCTAATGAAGGAACTCAAGCATCAAGTCATGTTTGGCGTCAAATCTAAGCTAATATAGTCATCTTATTCAGATACATAAAGTTGTCTCCAAGACTGAGTCCTTATGCAAGACTTTCAAGCTCTAGACAAGCTGAGAATATGGCTGGAACTTTGGTATAATCCCCACTGAAATTTATTCAGACAAAGGAGCAGGACTTCCGAATTTCCAGACAAGCAAATGTAATGCTACAGCTATGTGCACAACATGATCTCTGTGATTCCCTATTGATGCATTGGATGACTGACTGAAGTCATTTCATGTATCCAGCAAGGAGATCCATATCTCGAGGTAACTAGAACGCTTCTAATGTATATGTACCTTCTTCAGTGTTGGCATAAACATTAGCATAAAATATTTTTTTTTACATTCTATACTGTAGTTACTTTGATCCACTCTTTTGGCCCCTATGCAAATTATTATTATCTAAACACTTGTCTACATCCTGGGTGTACAGTATGTTTTCTATTCAGCTTTTGCCTGTAATTAAATCTAGCAGTTACATTCAATACACACACTTTCTCATATAACTTGTATTATGTTGGTGCATACTTTTCTTCTTATCAAACGTTCCGATTTAATTGTGTTGTTCTCTTTCTTTTAGATAGTAGGCAAATTATTTCACTTCTTATCTTGTTAATGCAACTATCATCAGGGCATACAGTATATCGTTTTGAGATCATTATCATCATCATTTAATTGCATTTTATTGAAAATAATTCCTAATATTCACTTTAGTAGTAAGAATTGACCCACATCGCCTTTCGGATAATAAAAACATTGGCATAATTACTTTCTTACTAACTTGAGGTTACTTATTAATGTGTGCAAGTAGTTTTTATTTATTTATTTATTTATTTATTTATTTATTTTGGTTTTTTGTTTTGTTACTAAAAAAAAACATTTTTAGGAAGAATATTCTTTATATTTTAACACCCACTATGCCTTTGTTCTACATTCTAATCAAGTATGTACTGCTTTCTTGTGAGAAAATCTTCTACTGCTGGACACACAAAAGGAAATTGTTTTCTTCAGCAGCCCACAAACATGTTTTGTCTCACAACTTTTGTTAAACTTTTTTTTTCCCAGTGTATTAGTTCCTATGTTATCTCTCATGGCTTTTGTCAGCTGGATTGTTAGAGCAGTTGTTTTGTGAAGCCTCATCTAACCACACTCTCAAGCCACAAAGGCAATTAAATCTTGACAGTCATGGAAGTCTTGACAATCACCTACAGTAGACTACATTAAGAAGATTTTAAGGCCTTCTCTCAGTGTCTTGATAGGGGTTTTCATAAACTGCTGACAGTAAGTCTTCAGAGACTCCAGTCAATCAGAATAGAGGCCAGAAGAGATGACTATAATTGTCAGACTTTCCTTGTCAGACAGATTCTGGAGTCATGCACTGAAGCAGGCCATCTACCATCTAATACCCCACCATCTAGGACATTTAGGATCCTATGAGTCCTATGCAAAGTGTTTCACATGCTTTGTATACAAAAAAAATTAAATAATAAAAATGTGTGTTTATAGGCAGCGACTGTGAATAGAATTCTATGGATTTAAACATTAAACACTACTGTTTACAATGAAATGTCAATTATTTTAATTAAAGGCTGCAAGTCTGTTCTTCTGACTCTAATAACTCTACATCACATACAGATCATTAAAATGAATAAATAATTGAGATGCAATAACTAAACACTGCAACTGAGGCTTCACTAAAGAGCCACCATGTTTGAAATGTGAGTGCAATCCTATAGAAAGTTATAACAGCAACAGAAAAGCAACTGTTATTTTGTTAATCATTATTATTAGTGACTGTGTTATTCTCGAGTACACATCCTGATGACCTTTTAAGCCTTTTAATATCGCCGGTGGCAAAGAAAAATGTTGTATTACATACAGTACTGGTTTGCTTGAGGAACACTGATAGGATAGTTTCAATGAGTGTGGTTGGTGATATGATGTGCCAGAAGCTGGTAAACATGAACTCTTGCCTCTTCAGGAATTCTATATCTCTGGTACAAAAAATCATTGAAAAAAGCCAGGGGATTTTGTCAGTTTCTAAATATCCTTGAACTGCAATGTGTCCTTCTCATAGTGTTTGCTTCTAAATTAAATATATTTTAAGGTATATAGTCTTATAAAATTGTATTATGGAAGCTGGATTTTGTAATTACAGTTCTCTTGGTCATATGGCATTTGCATATGTTTTGGTCAAAATCTTTACAAATTCTGCCCAGAGTTATACCTGATGATAACTGCTACTGAAAAAAAAAAAAGGATTCGATTAATTTACATTTTGAGATCGCTAGGCTAAACAAGAATTTGTGTTCAAACATTAATAAACTGCGAGATGTGTGAGCACCACTGAAATATAAGAGAGCAGTGGAACCTTTGCTCAGATACCCTTTGGTCTTGAAGCCTGTGACATTACCAAAGGGCAAGGCTGGATTGCATACAAATGGAACCACTAAAATCTTGATATCTCTTCTCTTGCAAGTGAAATATTTCTTAGAAAACCTGAATGTTATTGCAAGATGGCTGTGGGACATGTTGAGTGAGCTACCGTCTTCAAGGTTAAAAGAAATTAAGTGGAGACGGAGCCGACTGTGAGGAAGTGTGTGATGAATAAGACAAGGTCTTAGAATCATGAATCTTTAGTTTGTTCCTCCTGCTACTGTGGCTCATGTGTCATATTTTATTGAACAAAGGAGACCCTGGGGTAAGAGGTTCATTACAGATTCTCTTCTGTCCCACTGGTTGTGTTGATTACGTATAATTTTATGATGTGAATGACAGCAGCTATGAATATTAGCATAATAATGACTAAGCAGCTTTGTATATTAGCATGATATGGATTGGGAACATTTTTCTACCAAGAGTAGTTAGCTGATAACGATGGGGGGGGTTTGTGTGCTTCGTACAACAACTGTTAAAAATCCAGTTGTGTAGTTGCATGAGGTGCTAATACACCAGGCATGTGCGCACACACACACACACACACACACACACACACACACACACACACACACACACACACACACACACACACACACACACACACACACACTGAATCATACATAGGAGCAATTTAGTGAAGCCACTCCATCTACTACATTTTTGGAAGTAGGAGGAAAGCCACATGGACAAGGGAAGAACATGAGACTTCACAGAAAATGTTTCCTGAGTTCCAGAATAATTTGGTGACCATGGTGGCATTTGTGTAATTTTCTTTTGGTAAGAGCTTGCTGCTAAATTAATTGGATGATTGAGTTTAATGTTTAGTGTTTAAAAAGAGCACTAAAATATATAATAAAGTTTAACAACATAATAAGCGATACAGAATTCATCTTGCTTGATGGAAACTTGTGGATCTTCTCTTATCAGGAATTCTCTCCAAGCTCTATTGGAAAATATGAGACAATATACATAAGCATGTCAAATTACACATGTTATTTCTATTAGAAATTGCTGAAATTATAAACACATTTCCTCACTGTCCTGTTAGTTTAGTCAATAACAAGATACCGTTAATTTAAAGGCAGCAGCTGTGAGTCCATACTCGCATATTATTTTATTTGCATAATACGAAATGGGTAAGTGCTAAACAACATATGCCTGAAGTGGTAAAAGAAGTACATCACTGAAATTACACTTACATAATGAGATTGCTAATCTAGTGCCATAATGCAGTCTTCAACATTTTCAACAAAAGTGATTTATGGTAGGCTTTTACTGTGCCCTTCTTGTAATTAAGGGCCCATCTAGTTTTCTTCTTGTGCATTTTGCTGTCCTGTTTGTTTGCCCACCTCTCCAAATATAAATAATGCATGCTACTCATGAGGCAAACAACAAGCCAACAACCCCACTGTGTCCAATACCCACCATCAAGTCTCTGTCATGTTGCATTTTAATTAAACTCAGAGAATCTGAATAGGTAGATATGAGCATGATCCTGCTTGCTGAGGCTAGGTTGAAAAACCTCACTACCTTTAATGAGCTCTTCTATAAGAGACAGTGAAGAAACAGAGCGCTGTGTTTCTTCTGTGACCTACATTCAGGCAAATCAAGCAAAGACTAGCAACTAGACAGCAAACAAGCTACTGCCAACATGCTGTGTATTCTGAGCTTTAATCCTAGTGATAATAACCAACAACAAACACAGTCACAGTCTATAATGACTTCTCAGGTCAATGCAAAAACTAATGATTAGTAAATTATTTGCTGTTCTGACAACAGTCCCAAATAAATCTGAGCATGGTAATTAAGTTGAAATTACAAACTGCTGAATACATACTAACTGTTATTCAGAGCTAAAATGGAACAATCAGGGTCCAAGAAGTTAAGCCTAAAGGTGGCTAATTATTTGCTGTTCAGCTTCACTAGCTTCTAATCTGAAGACACCAAATCTAATCGGCCATTCTAATACTATATCTGATTTTTTGTTTTCCTTATCACTGTTGACAGCGTAGGTTGAAGTAAACTGAATTTAAGTGGATATTTGTTTTCTTTGACTCATCATGCTAAAGTAGGGAGAAGGAAATCTGCTGTAACAGGTCCAAAGCCGCACTTCAACCCTGAGCTCAGGTACTTATCTAAGTAAAGTGATCAATGCTCTCCCAGTGTCTACAGTACAGACCAAAAGTTTGGACACACCTTCCAAAAGTTTGGACACACCACCTTTTCAACAGGACAATGACCCCAAACACACCTCCAGGCTGTGTAAGGGCTATTTGACCATGAAGGAGAGTGATGGGGTGCTGTGCCAGATGACCTGGCCTCCACAGTCACCGGACCTGAACCCAATCAAGATGGTCTGGGGTGAGCTGGACTGCAGAGTGAAGGCAAAAGGGCCAACAAGTGCTAAGCATCTCTGGAAACTCCTTCAAGACTGTTGGAAGACCATTTCAGGTGACAACCTCTTGAAGCTCATCAACTGAATGCCAAGAGTTTGCAAAGCAGTAATTAAAGCAAAAGGTGGCTACTTTGAAGAACCTAGAATATGACATATTTTCAGTTGTTTCACACTTTTTTGTTATGTATGTATATAATTCCACGTGTTAATTCATAGTTTTGATGCCTTCAGTGTGAATCTACAATTTTCATAGTCATGAAAATAAAAAAAACTCTTTGAATGAGAAGGTGTGTCCAAACGTTTGGTCTGTACTGTATGTGGGGTTTTTCCAGGTTCTCCTTCCACATCCCAAAAGCTTATTGGTATTTGGATAGGAAAAATTGTCTCTCAATATAAATTTATTTACGGTATAGTCACATTTCCGGTAAACTGTATTTTTTCTAATTTGAAATGAATGATTGAACATTTTAGACAATAGACATGGATCATGGAGCTATATATTTGTTGTTCTGATTGGCTACTTGTACCTGTTATGAGGGATCGCTCTTGCATACTAGAAAACATAAGAACAAATCTAAGCTCGATAAAAACAATTTATTCTTTACATTATCATCTAAGTAACAATGTTCGTGAGGGTTTTCCTGTAGGTTTTCCACTACTCCCTAGTGGTACATGCACGGCCTATAATAAACTGCACTGTGTGTGTGTGTGTGTGTGTGTGTGTGTGTGTGTGTGTGTGTGTGTGTGTGTGTGTGTATCACCCCCAGGGTAAATTCCCACCTGACGAAAAGGGTTCCTGGGACAGGCTTCGGATTCACTATAACCATGGCCTGAATAATGCGCTTCCAGTTTGTGGCAGCTACTGAAGCCAGATAAAAGTAGAATCTAAATCTACTTCTTTTAAGACATATTTAAGAATGGATTTCCCCTTTCCTAAACACTTATCGCACAAACAAACAAAGCAATTATACATGTTCTGTGCCACATCATCCTTTATTCATCACTTCAATCTCATATCATTCAATGTTAGGGTGGAGAAAAACAATGGCATTTCATTTCCATGCTGTTTTTGCATGTACACAATTCTTTGTCTTTTTATACAATATTATGCTAGCGGAAGTCTATTCAGCATAACGTTTGGGAAAAACTACATCTCAAGTTTTGCTTTTAGCATATTTTGTTCATGGCATTAATGATACTCGAGGACATTGTGGATAGAACTGAACCCATAATGAGCCATTATCATACAGAAGGAGTGGGTGATGATGAGGACTGTACACAGGGTCAAAACATTAAGATGATGTCAAGCTGAATTGCTAACAAGGAATCCTATGAGGAGGAGGATTTGTGGTTTGTGAAAGTTCAAGATACAACTAACATGAATAAAATATACTCATACAGTATATATGGCATGTGAGTGTAAGAAATAGATTACATGTGTATTTCTTCAGGCTTATGAAAAAAAAGATGGCTTTGATCTTATATCCATAATCCTTGATCCATAATCTGCTCCAAACCATAATCTGCGTAAAACCCAGGGCCAGTTCACACACTGTTATAAAAGACTTCAAAAACTGAATGTACACAATCATTTTATCTCACTCTAAAATTACAGAAATCCAATACAAGGTTAATAAAATAAATTATACCAATACTGCATTTTGGTGTAGCCAATAACTTGATCATTTAACCTTTAATTGGTTCATTGCTCTCTATTTTGCTTGAAATGTGTCCTGTTATGCAGATTTTTTAAATAATCACATGCTGTTAAAATAAATTTCTGTGTTGTTGCATTATTTTGAATTATTATCAAATGATTTTGCCTTAATATTTAACACCCCACAACATATCAATAAAAAAGTCTATTGAATATTACAAAGAACATAAAATAGACATTACTTTAGAGGAATTCTAACTATACATATTAAAAATTCCAATATGGGGGCACGGTGGCTTAGCGGTTAGCACGTTTGCCTCACACCTCCAGGGTTGGGGGTTCGATTCCCGCCTCCGCCTTGTGTGTGTGGAGTTTGCATGTTCTCCCTGTGCCTCGGGGGTTACTGTACCTCCGGGTACTCCGGTTTCCTCCCCCGGTCCAAAGACATGCATAGTAGGTTGATTGGAATCTCTGGAAAATTGTCCGTAGTGTGTGTGTGTGTGAGTGAATGAGAGTGTGTGTGTGCCCTGCGATGGGTTGCCACTCCTTCCAGGGTGTATCCTGCCTTGATGCCCGATGATGCCTGAGATAGGCACAGGCTCCTCGTGACCCGAGGAAGTTCAGATAATAAGCGGTAGAAAATGAATGAATGAATGAATTCAACATTCTTAAAAACTGTATGTATACAATAACACGATAATTTACAGTTACCTTATATTTATATTTAAATAGAATTCCTACTGACACCATGACCATCACAGCATTAAGTAAACATAAAGAAATCATTACACTAAGATTCTTAAACACTCACTGTAATAAAACACATTAGTTGTGATCATGACAGAAAATAATGAGTAATTAAATTTAAATAATGAACTGATACTTTAGAATAATGAGATACTAATTTAAAATAACGTTATTAAATCTAATTTAGGAGTATATTTAAAGAATTTTTTATAAATAAATATATGTCAAAACATCTTAAAATAATGAGTTATTAAGTTTTAAATATTACGTTTATTAATTCCAAAAATAAGGAAATAGATGTTATTTATTGATCCTCAAGGGAAATTTGGGTGCTACTGTAGTGTATATAATAGCAACTTACTTAGACTAACTCATAGACTCCATATACGAGCAAAACATGTTGGTGGGGGAAAGCAACAACAACAGCAACATGTCCAGAAATCCTCATAATTTGCTATAGTTCATGTGAAAAACATTCAGAGGTGTGCAGGATATGTGGGCTATTGTTTAGGGATACTGTCCTATTTTTCTTACTGAGTTACTCAGGACAAGGTTACATGCTAGAGGGATGCATTATGGAGCATGATGGCAGTCAGCCGAAAAGAATAACGTTTCCCAGAACACCTTGGTCAAATGAACTCACAGCACCCACTGGAATCATGTTGTATTTAATCAAAAAATACATTGTAAACCCTGAGCCATTGTTTATACTGTTTAGAATTAGATATATTTAGTATTGCATAACACATCTAATTAGGCTTGGGATTAATAAGAGAGATAATAACCACATTGCTGGTCTTTATCAGATAAAACTTGTCACCTAATAAAGCATCCAGCGCTCATAAGATTAAACTCATCACTGTAGATGAATAAATGAATGAGTGAATGAATGAATGATAGACGGTGATTAGCCATAACATTATTTTAAAAAATTTTTAATATATTAAAAAAATAATGGTTACCTCCTTTCAGCGACACCTGAAAATGAGCAGGCATAAGGATATGAGTGACTTTGACAAATGCAAATTGTGGAGGCTAAAAGAGATAGATAGATAGATAGATAGATAGATAGATAGATAGATAGATAGATAGATAGATAGATAGATAGATAGATAGATAGATGTTACTATAGATAGATAGATAGATAGATAGATAGATAGATAGATAGATAGATAGATAGATAGATAGATAGATAGATAGATAGATAGATAGATAGATAGATAGATAGATAGATAGATAGATAGATAGATAGATAGATAGATAGCTATCCAAGAGTTCAAGAGGAGAATAGGAATATAATTAAGCCAAGACTTATCACTTATTTATAAACTTTATGAAGGTATAAGTAATCCTCTCTCTCTCAAGCTTCTCTCCCACATACACATAATACACACACACACACACACACACACACACACACACACACACACACACACACACACACACACACACACACACACACAGAAAGTCTCTTCATTTGTCCTCCCTTAGAGACTGATGGTATTAATAATTCCACCCATGTGAAGTCCAAACTTTTAATGATTTCCAGCTTGGCAAGGCATCACAAGTAATAGATAGGGCTTCACCAGCAATCTTTAATGATTACATTTGTCAGAAGGAAGAATATTCTTTTTTCCAGGAAAAAAGTCAAATGCGTACAATTATGAGAAATCCCCACTCTGTCACATCGTCTGTTCTAATCGTTACAATAATGCTTTACCCCTTTGTTCATGACCCTTTTCTTTTTATCTCCAGTTCTTTGTTCTGTTTTATTTATATAATTTTCCCAGAATTAATGAGTCATTGAAATGCCCCAAATATAGATAACCTGTTATTAAAGTTTGATGGATATAACAGGTGTGTCTACAGTTCACTGCCTGTCTGAAGCTCAATTGATTCATCAGAACAAATCCATGTTTCCTTGTCTGGATATCTCTGTGAAGATAAACATTCAATGAATACTGGGAATTCATGAGTTTTAGGTTTGAAACGTTGGCAGATGGCCCAGGATTTGTGATGAATTCATCTAATTAAGGGCTATTACTTATCAGATGGTTCAGAGTGCAACATTAATCATACTTGAAAAACTGCAAAGGGGTGTAAATTTGGTCTTGCTCTTAGGGATATGAATAAAAGCGAGTTATCAAGCGATCAAACATGAGAGCACTCACATCTTGAGTGTTGGCCAAGTAGTTACGAGTGACCACAATTACAACAGGAAGAATGTACCATCAACTTTGCATAGTTTGATAGATGCTTCCAGTTGGATGAAAATCTTTTTCTCATCAAGGATGTAATCTTACTGTGAATAACTGCATCCAGCTTTTCCTATCCAGCTTTTCCTACAGCAGATCCTATAATCGATCTTATAATTTGATATATAAGCTTGATATGTTTTAAATGTTGCATTAATCTGATAGTAATTTGGTTTGTAGTTTACTATCTGTTTTGTAGCTTTTAATAACCTAATATGTCCAAAAAGTTTATTTAGTTGTCAGTTTTATCAAACTCTACACTGAGCATCTCTATTTTGTATATTCATACAAAAAAGAAGGTCTGTCATTACAGATTTCCTTTTATAGCATCCCATTATGGCAAGGCAAGAAGGAAGACTTGCTCGGATGAATCCTGATGCGTTGCTCCGAGTATATGTAGGAACCGTGAACTGAAGCTGCAAGTATTTTTAATCATAAGCATGTTCCTATTGTTATCTCTCTGATTAATTCAGCTTCATCTGATTCCAGCTTGTTGAGGTCTTCAAATCGAGAGGGAAGTTAAGTGTGACAGCTGTGGTAACTCCAGAGAAATGCATTTGAATGTCACATGGGCTGACAGGGATTTTCTGTATGTATAACAGTCCATTATTTTGTTAAAAATAACACAGTTCTGTCACATAATCCATCTGTTTACTTAGTGTTTTCGACAGCACCTGATCCACATCCACCCTGGTGACACATCTTGATAATTTCTTAATCTTCTTTATCTTCTATAACTGTATAATCCCAGTATTTTATATCACAGAGAAAAAGGATGAATTCTGTTTTGAGTCTTTTGAGACTCCTCTGAAGGTTTCTTCCTCATATCACCTCAGGAAGGTTTTCTTTCCCACTGGCACTTTTGGATTGCTCATCAGTGAGCAAGAGAAGTTTGTGAACACCTGTTTTGTGACACTGACAAATGTTAAGATTTTCTATACAGATGAAATCTTATGGAATTATTCCTAATAGTTGGCTGCAATTAAATCATTTCCCAGCTCATAGCAATTTTGTACTATATTCTGATCTTCAGCGTAACCAGTGAGCCTTAGTAGTATGGTGCTGGCGTAGGTAGTGTTGTTACCTTACATTTTCAGGGTTCCCGGTTTAATAATGAGCTGGGGTTATGTCTGTGTGGAGCTCTCCATGTGACTGTGTAGGTTTCTTCCAGGTGCTTTGATTTCCTCTTACTTTCCAATAACATGCTGTTAGGTTGATTGGCTATTCTAAAATGTCCTTAGGTGCAAATAAGTGAGCAGATATCAGTGTGCATAGTAACTTTTAATAGACTGGCTGTATTCAGGCTGTATTCCTATGGCATGAAGTCTGATCAGTATAAAATGGTTCTCGAAGATGAATGAAGGTTTGGGACACATGGAGATTCAAGACAGCAATGATGTTGAATCTGAAGAATGAAGAAATGATGACCACATAACAGAGGATGAGTGCACATGGCCACACCTGGAGGAGCTATTCACCTATAGAGGGAGGAAAGGTGACAGCATACTGATGCAGTGACTTACGACTCTATTTGTGTGATGTTTTGTTTATTTATTAATATGTTGTTCTGTGGGGGGCACGGTGGCTTAGTGGTTAGCACGTTTGCCTCACACCTCCAGGGTTCGGAGTTCGATTCCTGCCTCCATCTTGTGTGTGTGGAGTTTGCATGTTCTCCCCGTGCCTCGGGGGTTTCCTCCGGGTACTCCGGTTTCCTCCCCCAGTCCAAAGACATGCATGGTATGTTGATTGGCATCTCTGGAAAATTGTCCGTAGTGTGTGTGTGAGTGAAATGAGTGTGTGTGTGCTCTGTGATGGGTTGGCACTCCATTCAGGGTGTATCCTGCCTTGATGTCCGATGACCCCTGAGATGCAAAGGCTCCCCGTGACCCGAGAAGTTCGGATAATCGGTAGAAAATGAATGAATGAATGAATGAATGAATGAATGAATGAATGAATGTTGTTCTGTAATTCATATATAAACCACACCCAACAGTTTGGATCATGCAAATAGCACGACTAGATTAATAGCAAGTTAATACTGTTTTACAAAGTTTAAAAAATGTTTTTAGTATCTTTAAATGTTTTGTAAAATGTCTTTTGTTGTCTGGATCTTGTTTGTTTCAGCAGTTACTAATAATTTAATAAAAATCTTCAGCTAAAAAGTAACTAGTAACTTAAAAGTAGTTTTTATTAAGATTAGTTTGTACTTTTACTTAAGTACTTTTTTAACACCAGTACTTTTACTTGTAATTAAATATCATTTTTGCAATGTAACAGTACTTGTGCTTGAGTACAATTTTTCAGTACTCTTTCCACCACTGTTCTTAAATTATTGGTAGTGGGATGCAATTAGCCCATGTTTGGCTCCTGAATATTAGTGTGCTTACTATAACCTAGCATACTACGTGTGGTTTCCTACCATACTATCTGGGCTGGTTTGATTTTTTTTTTTTTACTTGCGTTACTGTTATTTACCTAAATGTTATGGTGTCAAATATACCACTCAAAGAGGAGTACTGATTAATGCCTGAATCAACTCCTGAAGGACTCACTATTGAGTTAATCAGAGTTGGGAAACATTAACCTGCACACTGCTGAGGCCATGCAGACAAAAATTTATACCCCTGTCTTAGAACTAAGGTCCTAAACCTTCCTGAACCCACACGTGTCACGTCTGACTATTCAGTCGATAGCTGAATTATGTTTTTGAGAAAAACTCAATGTGAACAAATGACCCGTTGCCATCTGGCCACCTACTTAACATTTTTAATTTACCCAAGTTGTTATGGATTGCTAGAAACTTTCCCTCTGGGAAAGACACACTCCAGAATTTTCTCTCTGTTTCTTTAATTAGCAGACAAAGCCAAACTAACATTGTCAGAGCAAATAAAATGAACGGAATACATGACATTAAATTGAAAGGTCACGGGTAGCTGATTGCTTCCAGCTGGTTACAGCAGCCTGGTTCTTTTTAACATGAAACAAGTGGAAAGGCATAGTAGTATCTGTGTCACATAGTGGAGTAAAAGATTCCATCAGGTGTAATGAACCCTCATTAGAGTAGTGGATCCAGACCCCCTCTTTAGGTATATACTGTGCGGTGCATGAAGAATGAAAGGGTGATGATGATAATGATGATGATGACGATGATGATCAAGATGATGATGACTGATGATGATGGACCTTATGTACCACTGTTTGAGGCTAGTTGTTATAAGACAGGACATGGCACACCAATGTCTGATGTACTAGATGCATTAGCAGGTATTGATCATACCGTGATGGTCAGACTTGTTTTTCTACCAAAAGAACACTGATTCACTTAAATTGCAGTACGATGAGCTACAAAGAAGTTCAAGTCTTGTCAAGTCTATTTTAAATTTCTTAAAGCTGTTTAGCTCCATTAAACCTTCAGTATGTTGTACAGTAAATACAAATACTCCATTATATTATAAAACGAGTACAAACACAGAGATCGACAGGTATTTTATTTCTTTGCGACTGTTATCTGGTGTGTGTATATATATATATCAAAAGGCAAATCAGGATAACATGGAAGAACAACTCACATCAATTAATAGCTGACATACCTCAAGGATATGTGCTTAGCTGTCACCTCCTCTCACTGTACACTATTTTGTTGAGATCCTTAATGTAATCTCATGACTCATAACACTGCTAAGTATATGATTCTTATTTATATGTCCTTCTCTCCAGAGGATTCTTGGCTCCACTTGTTGGTACAGCTAACAATGTAGACTAAATTGATGCGGAAACACCTCCAGATTTCTGCCACTCAGTATGTATACATGTATTTTCATTTTCTACATTTTTAGGGGTTTCACAGTTACCAGTATTGATTTTGAATGTAAATCATGTTGCACTTTGACTTACTCCAACACTTAGCCGTAACTCTCTTTGCACTTCACAAACAGGTCCTCGCTTCTACAACACTTATATGTCTGTCAGCTACTTTAAAATATGTTTTGAATTACTTCAGGAAAAATAGTTTGCCAAATAATATGCTTATAAGTCTTCCAAGAACTAGTCTAGTTTACTCATTCACTTCTAGTTTCCTTTCTGATCGTTTGACCCATGTAAGTTGCAAAGTCTTGCATTAAATTCAACAATATGTTCTGAGTGTTGTCTCTTGTTAGTCATGACTGTCAAATCCCTGCTAAAAAAAAAACAGCATTGCTGGTCCAGCATAAGGTATGGTTGCTGGTGTGCTGGCCGACCAGCCTGGGATGCTGGTGTGCTGGCCGTCCAGCCTGGGATGGTGGTATGCTGGTCCAGCATTAGGTGCTGGATGCTGGTGTGCTGGCCGACCAGCCTGGGATGCTGGTGTGCTGGCCGACTAGCCTGGGATGCTGGTGTGCTGGCCGACCAGCCTGGGATGCTGGTGTGCTGGCCGTCCAGCCTGGGATGGTGGTATGCTGGTCCAGCATTAGGTGCTGGATGCTGGTGTGCTGGCCGACCAGCCTGGGATGCTGGTGTGCTGGCCGACCAGCCTGGGATGCTGGTGTGCTGGCCGAACAGCCTGGGATGCTGGTGTGCTGGCCGAACAGCCTGGGATGCTGGTGTGCTGGCCGACCAGCCTGGGATGCTGGTGTGCTGGCCGAACAGCCTGGGATGCTGGTGTGCTGGCCGAACAGCCTGGGATGCTGGTGTGCTGGCCAACCAGCCTGGGATGCTGGTGTGCTGGCCGACCAGCCTGGGATGCTGGTGTGCTGGCCGACCAGCCTGGGATGCTGGTGTGCTGGCCGAACAGCCTGGGATGCTGGTGTGCTGGCCGAACAGCCTGGGATGCTGGTGTGCTGGCCGACCAGCCTGGGATGCTGGTGTGCTGGCCGACCAGCCTGGGATGCTTTTGGATGCTAGTATAATCCCAGCAAGACCACAACAAAACCCATTTGTTACATATCACATTTCTTAGTGCATATTCATAGTTAAATAAAGACTAAGACAATTTTCTAGGGAATTGCAATTCACTTTGTAATATACACACGTGCACAAATAACGTTACACAATATAACCTTTACAACACACATTTTCGGTCTTAGCTTCCGCTCTCTCTTTTAGTGAGTAACAAGTAGTATGTGGAGGCGATGACCATGTCTTTTTTAAGAGGTGCTACCCAGAGTCGTTTGCCTTTAGACAACTCCTGCTCTATGTCTTCTTTATTCTCTGAAAAATTATAGAAACAAAATAAGAAACAAAACTATATATCACTCATTTGTTTATATTGTGCAGTGAACGAGTTACGATAAAACAGCTACTGCTTAAGTTACATACCTTTAAGCATTAATATTTGTGCCCTGAAGAAGTCTTGCTTCCATCATAGCTACCCAATAAACCTGTACATGTTTACATGTAAACCATGTCATATTTAAAGTCTTTAATTTCGCTAGTTGAAACAACTGCCGTGCAGCCGTCATCCAGGTACCTCACGTACGCAAACTACATTTACCTTCGTGAACATAGTTGCTTTAAAGGTTGCATAACAACGCTGATGCTGGGTAATATCTCTTCACATTACCGCTTTACTTAACTACTTATTAATTGAGACAAATGGAATATATATATATATATATATATATATATATATATATATATATATATATATATATATATATATATATATATATTTTTTTTTTTTTTTTTTTTTTTTTTTCCAAAAACCATAATTCTGTATTATTTATATGCTGCTTCCCTCATGGAGCCCAGGAAGTCAACATTTGTTGGTATTACTATATTTAATTTGTGGAGACACTTTAATCCCTAAAGAACGATTTTTAAATGTTTTTATTCTTTGTTATTCAAAGCTTTTTGAGCTTTGTTGTTTCAGTTCTTTATTCAAAAGAGGGAGCAAAAGAAATAAGACACTTATAATTAAATATATTCCAATATATTGTGTTTTAATCTTATATTAATGTGTTACATAGAAACATACACAAGCAAAAATAAAGGTTGTTCCCATAAAGCTCATTCCAGAAAGATCATACTGGTTAACCAGCTACACCTGCCCCGTTTTGCTTGATAACTCCATGACCATGCTGGCCACCCATCCATACCAGCACTATACCAGCACTGACCAGCATTATACCAGCACTATACCAGCATGAACCGGTAAAAACCAGCCTGGACCAGCATGGAATTCATGCTGGTTTATGCTGGATTTTTCAGCAGGGATGACCGTCAGGTCATATCTCCTCTGCTTGTGTTTGCCTCGAGTCTCTGAGTATCAGGATTTCATTGAAGAAGGATTTCATTCACTTTCATATTCTCTCTCTCTCTCTCTCTCTCTCTCTCTCTCTCTCTCTCTCTCTCTCTCTCTCTCTCTCTCTCTCTCTCTCTGAGTTACTGTCATGACAATGTGAAAACTTTTTAATCTCTTATTCAACTAGACTTGAGGTGAGAATGGATGGGATACAGGGCAGTGTACACACGCACGCACACACACAAAAACAAACACAAACACATGCTTAAGGCAAATTAGTCCAGCCAATCCACTTACCAGCAGGTTATTAGAAGGTGGGTGGAAACCAGAACACACAGGAAAAGCTCCACACAAGCTGTAACCCTACTTTAGGATTGAACCATGGACCCTGGAGGTGTGAGGCAAAACTATTAACCTATGTGAATAGTAAAAATAATGTCAATGTGAATACAACTGTATCTACATTATGATCTTGTGTAAATATCATTATTATAATTAGTATTATGTGTTACAAGACAAATAAATAACACAAAGCTGCAGTGACCTCCTACAGCTTCACCCTATGATACTTTAAAAAGTACACAAATTCAAATGCACTCATTTTTTCGGTCACTGCCTTCTTCAAAACGAGTAGTCATTAAAGCAATCCATGTAATAATACAGATGAGCAGGTCGTGTTGTTTATGCTGTCTGTGCTTTTGGATGATTGATAAGATTTACTTTAGAGGTTTAAGTGGTGGTTTCTCTGACTTGTAGCACTTAACTTGAATAGGCAGCTAGGCTGTGTCCAGCTCTGCATTAATCTGGCTCAGTTGTTCCATTCATAAATTATATAATTTAATCTGTTTAAGTCCAGATGGTGACAGAACAGATTCACTAATTTGTCTATATTGTAAATCAAGCGTATGGTGGAACTGCAGTTCAGATTGATTGATAGGCCCAAGCTCTTCCAAACCCTAACTAATTCTTTCTAGTTTGTAAAACAAATACAGTACAGGCCCTTCTTTTTTACACACTTTTACAGGAACACATTTATATTGATGTCTAGACAAATGTCTAGTTGTCTAGACAAATCCATTCTTTATATTCACAGGATCCTTGCTAAAACTAAAATACATAGAATTCTCTGTAAATATTAAGTGTCTCAAGTGTGTCTTTCTCCGCAACTGCACCCAGAAGGAAAATCTCAGAAATCTCAGATTTTTACCAGGAATGGCAGTTAAGTGCATGAGCACAGCAGATTTTAGTCTATAAAGGCTTCTGACCCTCCATTACCACAGTCAGATCTTGTAATGGTGTAGCCAGGAACAATAATAGCAAAGACCCTGAGAAAAATGCAATCACCTGTAAAGTAATCCACGTACACCATGAGGAAGTCAGCACGTCACCGAAAATGGATGTAACACTGGTCACTTGATTGAATGAGCTCCATGATGCCTCACATTATGAGCAATAAAAAGAACAATAAATTAAATGCAATTTTTCTGAGGAATAAGTAGTTCCTTGATGTAATCATTACCAATTATATAAAAGAAAATGCAAAGATAAAGAATATTTTGTAAATTATTATTATTATTATTATTATTATTATTATTATTATTATTATTATTATTATTATTATTATTATTATTATTATTATTATTATTATTCATGCATTCTTTTAAAAAGTCATCATCCTTTGAATTAATCTAACTAGAGTCCCTACGCTTATTTGTATCAAATTTATATACTTATAATAAATTAAAATCTAATTCCATTACTGTTATATAAAGTAATCTAGCGCAATGTAGCTAATAATAATTACCTGTCCATGCCACTTGAATAGATAGCGGCTAGGTTAGTGAGCACAGGATAGAAAAAAATCCTTTACATCCACTGTATGATCCTGAAGTTGGCACATGGTAAAGTGTGTAAAGTGCCACTACTCATGCTGTCAAAAATGTTAATGTAGAAAAGAAATGAACTACATTACAAGGAAGAATAGAACCAAATTTAAATTCTTAAAAAGGCTACATTAATTTTTATAAAGTTCCCATTAAAACCTGCTATCATAATTGTGTATATGCAGCACTTGAAGTCCTAGCTTTAACTACACTAGGCAACATTCACTATAATAGTGATGTTATACAGTATGTACATGTAGGAATGTGGCACATCTAATAGATTTGAGAATTCACTTCATTCCCATGCTTAGTGATGATTAATTGCTTTTTGGCAGAGCTTCTGTCTGTTGTAAAGACCATATGTCTCCCATACCTTCACCAAAAGCTTTAGTACTAACACATGCCAGGTTCCTAGTGATGATGGAGCAATGGCAATACCAGTGGCTATGGAACATTTTTTTATTAATTATTTTTTGCATCTAATCTCCGCAGTCTTCCTAGATCCATTTTAATTGTCGTCTCTCCCTGGACGTCATTCTTTCTGGACCTTTTCTCTTTTTTTCCGGTGCCTTGCGGCATCGCCCCGCATCTTTTCCAGTGAGGGACGATGCTCCATTTACGGTTCCGCCGAGGAGGACGTCGCCTCACCTTATCCGCGGGGGATGTTGCAGACCCATGGTGGAAAAGTTTTCCCACCCTCCCTCCCTCCCTCCTTCCCTTTTCCTCAGTTCATCGTGGCGATGTTTTGGCTGCAGTGCGTCGGGGGACGCTGCTCGGCACATTAGCTCGGCTGTGGACGTCGCTTGGCCCTTCAGCTCGGCGGTAGACGCCGCTCAGCCCTTCAGCTTGGCTGTGGACACCGCTTGGCCCTTCAGTTTGGCTGTGGACGTCGCTCAGCTGTGGACGTCTCTCGGCTGTGGACCTCGCTCGGCCCTTCAGCTCGGCTGTGGACATAGCTCGGCCCTTCAGCTCAGATGCGGACGTTGCCTCAGCCCTTAAGCTCGGCTGTGTGCCTTACTCCCCATACCGGCCTCGCTGTGGTCCTTGCTCCCCTCACCTGCCTTCACCGTGGTCCTTGCTCCCCCATCTGCCTTTGCCGTGGTCCTTGTTCCCCCTATCTACCTTGCCTTGTGCCTCGCCCCCCACTCCTGGACCTTGTCAGTATTTGGCGCTTCGGGAGCCGCTGTACTGTCAGGGATCAGCCCGGACTTCTGGCCATGTGCTATTGTTGATGGTTGTCACGTGTCTGTCCCGCCACCGTCTGCTCCTCCCTGTCTCCACACCTGATCCTAATTGTGTCATCATTGACTTTTGTATAAATGTGAGCTGCGTTGCCGATGGCAGCGCAGAATCATTAGTTACATTAGCCTTAGTCATTGTCAGTCATTGTTGTGTCGTCATCTGTATTGCTTTAGTTCTCGTCATTTACTGTCTTCGTCTTTATCATTTATTAAACCCCATTCATTCGAAGCTATCCTGTGTATGAGTCTGTCTCCTTCCTTCCCTGGTTGTGACAAATATATATAATAGACTTATTTTCTGCAGTTCCATAAACCTAATGTGCCATTTTAACATGATTGACACCAATAGGATTAATCATCTGAGTACCTGAATACTGAAAACCTTTTAAATGTATCACGACTTGACATTTAATGCAGTTGATTCATATGAATATTTTCTCAAATTCATGTAGCCTTATATAAACCCACCTGCCCACCTTTATGGATCTGTTCATCACTAAAGCCCAGGAAACATTCTGGAAAATTCATCTCCCACCACTCACGCCCTGACCCCCACATCATCTCTTTCCCTCCGGCAGGTGCAGATCAATAAGCACCTAAACAAACAGGTGGTGTTTTCATAGCATTTTATTTTCTCCCCAAGCCATAAATCTGATGAATGTTTAATCCTCTCATGCATGTGATAACTCCGATACTGTCAGCAACATGTAACAAAGTGCAATAACTTGTAACTACTGTGCAACCTGTCCTGGATGTAGCAATTGTGAGTATATCAAAACTATTATTTTGCATCATTGTCCGGTAACACCTTAGTACAGTGTGTTGCATATTGACAATAATTCTTATCTGATACATAGTAAGTCAAATAGCTATTTGGCTATATAACAGCATATTGTTTCCTTTTTGTGTTCCCATATCTTTAGGTTAGAGAGTAGGAGTTTCCTGCTTCTCCTTAATAACTATTAACAAGCTACTAATGTTGTTGTACACTGCATTTGTTATATACGTGTAGGCATATTTACAGGCTATAACTGAATGACTTCTTTCTATACTGTGGTTCTAGTCAACAACACTTTACCAACACAAATGTGCATTGATTTTCTTTAGTGTACACTAAATGCTTGTAATAGTCATAAATGAGTTCTGTATTTGCTTATGGGCTCAATTACTAATGAACCAAAACCAAAATGCTTACTGAAACTGTAATGCCTGCAATGAATTTTATTTTTATCCAACAGCCCCGACTGTTTAAATCAAATTTATGCTAAAATATACTTTTAGTGCCATTCTATTACACAACTTCCTAGTTGGTGTTACCAACACACTATCTACCTCCTCATTCAAAGAATCGCCAACATAAATGAACATTAGCCCATTGACAGGAAGATAAATCAGACAAAGAAAGACAAAGCTGAAGTCTAAAAGCCAGTAACAATGATGAAGCAGCACAGTGCAGCGAAAGTTTGGTTTGGTGTCTGTTATGCTTATTCTGCAGCAGCACTAGTAAAAATTAACAGGACTTGTCTGTCCCTGAATGTGGGGTATACTTTCAGTAATGTTATATATGAATGTACAGTGGGGGAAATAATTCTATGATCCCCTGCTGATTTGGATTAAGTTTACCCCTTACGTAGAAATTAAAGGTCTATACTTTTTATGGTAGATTTATTTTAACAGAGAAAGACAAAAATCCAGAAAAAGAAATTAAAGAAAGGTTATACATAATTTGACTTTGATTGAATGAAATAAGTATTTGAACCAGCAAGATTTCTGACCCCCAAAGACTGGTTATGTTCCAATGAGGCACACAAATTAGTCCTGTCGCTTTAGAAAAGTATTCCTGATCTCAACTTGTTATGTGTATAAAAGACACCTGTCACAGAATCGATCTCTTCCATTCATAGATGGAAACGTTCTGCTTTGGGGCTGTTTCTCTGCTAATGGTACAGGAAGACTTGAGAAGAATCCTCAATGAGAACCTCCTGGTCTCAGCCAGAACACTTAAGAAGGGTGATGGATGGGACTTCCAGCCATTTTGACCCAAAACATATGGCCAATGCAGCAAAGCAGTGGCTCAAGAAGAAGCACATTAAGATCCTGGAGTGGCCTAGCCAGTCTTCACACCTTATTCCTAGAAAATCTGTTGAAGGAGACTTGAAATCCTCAGGGTTTGGAGCGTATCTGTCTCCTAAGATGTGCGCAAACCTGTTGACCAACTAAAAGAAATGTTTAACCTCTGTGCTTGTTTGTTTCCCCACCAAGTACTTAAAGATATAGCAAATAATTTTTTCAGTGTAAAAAATGTTTATTTCCTGGATTTTTTTTAACGATGTTCTTTTAGACGATTTTTTTAGACGATGTTCCGTCTTTCTCTCCGTTTAAATAAACCTACCATAAAATTATGGACAGTTGGTTTCTTTGTAATGGCTAAAATTAAATCAGCTGGGGTTCAAATAATTATTTCCCCCAGTGTATCATCAAATGGAATAAAAAGAACAAAATACGTAAAGAGGAACACAAATTGCAGGTCTTCCATCAATATGTTCAGTGCAGTGCTGTAAAAGCTGTGAGATAATCCTGTAGAATCAAGTGCTATAAAATCTTAAATAATCCTGTAGAAGGTCTGTTCTAACTATGTAGCTCTATATAGTTCTAACTATAAATGAACTTCTTTAATATCAACTAACATTTGGAATAAAATTAAAACAGAAAGAAAGATTTTATATCAATTTATTCTTAATATTAGATTTTATCAGAGGATTCAACAATTGTTGATCTCTTTCCTTTAATATTGTAGTATTTCCATTGTAAGGACCTAACCATTATTAATTATTAGTGGCAGAGCCGATCCTGACCTCCTTGGGGCCCTAAGCACAATTCTGCTAAGGGGCCCTCCTACCTGACCTGTGAGCCATGTAAACCATTTGCCACACATTCACACTTGCAGAGGCAGCACTGCACAGCTAATTTAGCTAGTCAGATAGAGACTAGAGACAGAATCACATCAACTTAACTTTACTGTTATTTGCTCTTGCTGACATCAATCTTGAAGAGAACACAAGTTTACCTGATTTCTGTTCTCGCATTTCACTCCCATTTTGTTTCTCTGTTCTCTTTTCATGGCTAGATGGATAGCTCCGCTTTATATTGTCATCTACACAGTAAACATTAACACGTGCTGTAAAATGAGGCAGGGGGCCTTGCGTAATTTGCGGGGCCCTACGCAACTTGCGTAGTGAGCGTATAGGGCCGATCGTCTCTGTTTAATGGCAAGTGGGAATTTGAAGTAAACCCACATAATTTACCTACATCTTTCAGAAAGATAATTGTCTCAATCAATGGTTTTATTGAATTAGTGATTCGAATTGTCTCAGCTTCAGAACGGTCTGAATTCAAATGCACAACTGAGAGGAAATGTGATTCAAATATTCTGCATAGATAAGGGTTAAATATATTTTACATGCTTCTCCAACACATATTAAATTAGGAATGTTCTCATCGCTGTAAAATCACAGGTTTGAAGGGTGGCGATAATTGTGGACTTAACGGTGTCTTTTGTAGCATTACTGTATTTCAGAGTCTTTGGAGTGCGGTTTGTTTAGTCACTTTACTCCATGCCTAAGTGCTCCAAGTCATTGTTTTTTGTTTTGTTTTTTTATCACAGCCCAAATCTCACTTTGCAAACAAAATGCAATGCAGTGTGTTATTTACATTTCTCAAACTCACACAGCGTTTTCTTGTTTCCAAACCAGCACTTTCATTTTAATGACCCTGGTTTGCATGTTTCACAAGACAGACAGCAGTAATAAATGATACGGCTCCTGTGATAATTATACAGTGCAATTCATTCGTCTTAACACTGGACAGAATTGGCACAGGCAGGCAGCCACACATTAGAAATGTATTCTCTGGTTTCAGATGATTTCCTTTTTCTCTCAAAATGAATACGTTTTGCCAACATCAATGTGTCTCAGCTGCTTTCATACACATGTCGCTATTGATTTAGGGGGATGCGGCAAAATGGAGGGAATGAGGACGTTTAAAATGTGACATGTGATGTGCTGAGAAGCTCGCCTACGTGTTATTCCTCCCTCGCTATACATAACACACACACACACACACACACACACACACACACACACACACACACACACACAAAATCTAGCAGCCACAATGATTGTAGCTCTCTGCTCTTTCCACTAGCTGAATCATTACCATAATGCCAAGGCTTCATGCCAGAACAGCAGAGAAGACCTTCCTCAGACTTGATGTGACAAATGGGTCAAAGGGTTTTTAAATTGTGTGCAACCGTGCCATTGCCATCCAGCATCGCAGCCATGCACGGGTCTGACAGCAAATTCTAATTAATGGAAATCGGATGCTTGAAATGAACTCTCACCACTTAACACAGAAAGACTTTAAACCTGATTTATTAGGCTACAATAATCCCTTGTCATGCAGCTCTTTCTAGGCCTGCACAGTCACAGCTGTAGCATTAGGTAAGCAGAAGTGGAAATTAAACGGGGACTGCATTTACAATGTTTGACTTGTCTACTGATTTTTAGCAGCCTCCAGCTGTTATTTATATATTTTCCTTGAAAAATGTTTTTCATTGTAACCAATATGTACCTACTCTGAGGCATAAAAGTATTTCCCATTACACAATAGGGGTGGCACAGTAGCACAGAACATGGCTTTGCTAGCTCAAAGATTGACAGTCTCTAGTTTGATCCTGAGATCAAGTTACTGTTTGTGTAGACTTTGTGCCCCTCATGTTTGTGAAGGTTTTATCCGACCACGCAAAACATGCAGGCAGGTGGACTGGCTATGGTAAATTGCCTCTGGTTTTTGTGTGTATCTGTTCATGGCATCCCATCCATGTTGTCTTCTTCTTACTTACACCCATTTTTCCTGTGAAACACTTCGCATTCACCGTAACCCAGACGATAATCAAGTGTTTTATAAAGATAATTATATGAATTACACTAATTCTTTGAATCTGGGTCTTATTTCAATAATAATAAAGAAAAAAAATCAATGGAATTTGATCAATACACATTGAAAAAAGTTTTTTTTTACAGTGAAAGCAATGAACATTTATGCTTCCTTGGAAAAGTCACTCAGCAGGAAATGCGTAATGAGGTATGAAATACTTTCCTTGCTTGATCAGGTAATGAGGTATTTAAATGCAAACCACATTCTATGCATGGGTAAGCTGAAGATGGACTAAGAACCAACATGTTAAGAGAAGTGAACCAACAAGATTTGGGAAGCTGGCAAAATTAGAAAACTAATCATGTCTCCCATGCAGTCTATTCTTAATAAAGCTTAAGGGAAAATGAAGCAGAATTGTCTTGCTGCGGCTCCTGTGTCTTTTATAAACAACAAGATGGGTTTCTTTAAAACATCTGTGCTGTATCTGAAGTACTTTGTTTACACACTTCCAGTATCAGTGTGAGAGTCTATGGAGACACAAAGGCTCAGTTATATGACAGAACACTCACGCCTCACTTGGAAATACTTCAACAAGCAGCATCCTTGTTATGCGGTTATATGAGCGCCCACAAATATATTTACAATGCATTTAACTTTAAACCTGAGAAGAAAAAAATAGTCAGTGATGATCTGAGATGATTTATTCAGTCTTTTAATGTCATCCTCCACAGCGATGGACAAAGTCGTGGAAACATGCCAACACTATATTTTGAAGTTGTTTAAGCCTCTATAAAAATAAGTCTGTTACCTTTATACCTTTATGCTAAAGCAATATAAGCAATCTCTTTTAACTATGAACATCTGCAGATGTCCCTGTCACAGGTACAGCCATTCGGTTCACTGTTCGGCTCATATAAACCTCTGCACAATAGCGGCTCCTATAGCACATCATTATTGCCGGTCTTAAGCCGGAATCTGGTAGAACACACTATTCTAGTTTTGACCTTGATTGTTTAAGTTATCGAGTGTCCAGTCTAGTCCATTTGTTGATCACCTGAACCATGCCATGTTTTTGACACTGACTTTGTCTCTGCCCTTTGGATTTGCCTGCTTTGCCAATAAACTTGCATTCGTCTGCATCCAAACCTCTGTCTGCTCATGAAATATCTGACAACTACCAGATTGTATGCTAATTCTGTCAATCCTCCATGTTCAGGCCATTATATTAGGTCCACGTTTCAGCTTAAGTGCTCATATATAAAACTAAAAATGCATGTAAACTGAAATGGGGACTTTATACTAATATATATATATATATATATATATATATATATATATATATATATATATATATATATATATATATATATATATATATATATATATATATATATATATATATATGAACATAATTACATATAATAACAATACATATATAATATATAATAAGAAATTACAAATTTACAAAATTACTCATAGCGCAGTAATGCAGAATGCATGTTATATAATGTATAGCAATATACAAAAGATAGGGCAATGCAAGTAATTTTGTAATTTATAATTATATTATGTGATATATAATATATGTATTGTTATTTTTTGTTATTTTGTGCTCATATTTATTTAACAAAGACCTAATTTAATAACCAGAAGTGGTGGATTGACAGAATGAGCAGACAAGTAAATCCAAACAATACAATTAGAAAAGAAAAAGAAAGAAAAGAAAATACAAATAAAAATAAGAATTTAATTGTGTAGTGTAACAAGCTGTTCCCTGAACATATAACAATCAACTATAGAATCTCTTGAATAATCACTTTGTAAAGAAGCATCTGTTAAATGAATGAATGTAAATTAAATGTAAAATATCTTACTATCAGGAGTCAGCAGTCAATTTACTATTTTTAGTGGAAATTGTGTAAGATGAAATGTCATAAGAGAAAACAATTAAGATCAATGTTTAAACAATCCATGTTTATCATGGATGACACAGTGG
The DNA here is from genome assembly GCF_022655615.1 of Tachysurus fulvidraco. Lineage (NCBI taxonomy): Eukaryota > Metazoa > Chordata > Actinopteri > Siluriformes > Bagridae > Tachysurus > Tachysurus fulvidraco. The sequence goes on along the minus strand of NC_062520.1, from coordinate 9,422,499 downwards.
TACATTTGGTAGCAAAGCCCAATTTCATCTTGAGTTTGAGTTGCTGTCTGTGTGGAGTTGTGCATGTGTTCCTCATGTCCATGTGAGTTCACCAGTTTCCAAAAAACCTCCTAATAACATAACAGCCAACACCTTGCTGACATTAAATTGTCCTTAGTTGTAAACTTGCATTACCCATCCAGGAAAGAGCACCAGGTCCATTACAGCTTTGACCTGAGCAAAGCATTATTATTCATTTTAAGACATATTACAAGCAGTCTACATGATATGTACAGTACACTCTTCATATACAGTAAACCTACAGAAATGAGCAAACATAACTGTACATCATGACAGACATGAACGTATATAAATAGAAAGATAAACAGATATGAACCTACATAAATACAAAGAATGGCAGATTATAACAGACATCGTAAACAGTTATCGTAGCTGTCATAACATAGTCAGATGATACATATTTGTCTAATGAAACTTTCTAGGCTGATTTACAATAATATGTCACAATACATGAAGAAGCTTAAGGTACTTCCGGCCTTAACAGTAAAATGACGTAATGATTTTTATTTAAAAGGTTAAATAGTGATGTATAGTGTCCCAAATGCTGTCTACCATCTAGAGTAGATAGTGTTATTATGAAAGGGTAGTATCATCTGAAATTATCATCTGAAAAAGCCGTTTCCCACTCAAGCACAATTATTGCAACACTACTTTTAAAATAATGCAATGAAGTTTTAAAACATTGAAAAATAAACCATACAGCATGAAATTTAAAAAAATTAAGAAAATTAAATCCAATGATTTTTTTTTCTCATTCACTGTCAATGCCTGGTAGTCCCTCCTCTCTTTTGCTACTTAAGCATAGCATTGAGTGCATGACGTGTTCAACATTCCACACTTCAGTTTTTCGGTTGAAAAGTGCATCATCTGGGTGCTTGAAGTGTATTTGTCTTGTTCGATTTTTCAGTATAAACACACTACTACACACGATTCACACTATTTATACAAATACATGCTGTAGAAAACTGCATTAATATGTGATTGGGGACACATTTGTTACAAAAAAAAATGAACAGAGAAAATGAAAACCGAGGAGAAACACTTATTCTTCATGTTGCCCTTCTTTTTACAGTAGTATAAGAGAGGAAGGCAGTAGAAATGAGAAATTTTCTCTGGAAAAGCAAGGAGAGTTAAAATGATAAAATGCCCACTGGCATAGTTTGTCTTGCTCGACAGAGGCTCTAGGTTCAGCGTTTTTTTTTTTTGACCTAACATACTCTTGGGCTCATGTTTTTGCTCTCAGGAGTCATCTAGGTCAAAGCCATTATTATTTATTTCATTTTTTTTGCTTTAATTCAGGGGAGATACTTACATATTTATCATGTGGCAGCAAGTTTTTTGTTATCAAGAACGTATTGTCTACTGCTAGTGTTTCTTAGCTGGATGGTCTACTGGTGAAATCTCTTAAAACAATTAGGAAAAAATGTTGTAAGTTGGCTTCTTGCCTACACCAGGCATCCAGTGAAGAATTTCAGGTCAACACTTATAACTCCTTTTTTTTTTTACCCTTTTTGTGCACTGTTTGTGAAGAATATCAGACTGTTATGACTTATTGATGTTCCACCACCACTTCCCTGCATCCTAATGAGTGTATGTTGTAGATTGATATTCATCAAGATGGATTTAAACCTCAGTCAGTCAATCAAACAACTCTACACTATACTCATAAGCTGCCAAGCGTTATTTCTTTAGATATCTTGGGAAATTGCTTGAACGAACGTAATTGTGCCTCAAGGGACAGAAAAAGACAGTGTTGTTAGTTTCAGTGAGCAGCGATATTGGTGAGAAAACATTGAGTCAATGCATACAGCCACACACATTGGCCTGGGAAGTCAAGCTGCAACAGCAGCATGATTGAGTGTATGGAGGAAAGAAACATGTCATTTTTCAATCTCAAGGACCACAGAATGTTGAACTCTCATACTTTTCCTCTTAAGCTCATATGAGCCTTTGTTACCCCATAGACTATAAGTGATCAAAAAGTATATACACAAACTAAAAGATTTTCAACGGTTGTATAAATTGAATTGCACTTTTACTTTCTTTTCTTTCTGTAAACTGTAGTCAAGCCATTCTTGGCCAAAATAAAACTTAAAATCACTACGATAAGTCAGAGAACATCTCAGCATTCATGTGAGTCATATGCTAGTTTAAGCTGTTAAATAAAATCTAATTTATGCTACACCTAAATACAGAATTGCATAATATACTGTATATTGGATTTCCACTCCATTTTCTTTTGTTGTCTTTATAATAAATGTCGTATTTGGGATTATTTTGTGAATTCTGCTCTAATGTGTGAAGATGACAGCTGGTTATATTAGAGCAAAGTGCTGATGTTTTGCAAATGTAAAGTAAAAATGAATAAAATGTCTCCAGTTAATACAGTAATACAGTGAATGGTATTTAAAAAAAACTCAGTTAAATCAATATGAGATTGTGTTGTAATACACTGTAAAGTAGATTTCCAATGACACAATTGTTGTAGTAAAATGGGGAACTCGGTGCATCACTTCTTCAGACTTTGGCCTTTACATATTTTGCAGCTTTGCAGGTCAAATCTCAGTCTCAATTATATTTTTTGAAAAAAGTGAATTTCTCTGTCGTGAACATTTTCCTGTGCTGGGAAAAAAAAAATGACAAAGCATAATGTCCATTAAGTAAACAAATTTAAATGGAAAATGTATTGTGTTGTGCTGTCACAATCTGAGATTAATTGGAGAGACGACATAACAAATCCCTATGTTTGAGCTTTAATGTAATAAAATGAGCACATTGATATATACCTATTGTTGATGTTAAAGGCAAAACTAGAATCTGAGCCATGCAGTTATATACCGTATAATTGATCCACACTTTCTGACCAATACATTAAGAGGAAATCTTCTACACTGTGATATAAGTAATTCGGATTATCTAAAATGTTCCCACTAGTGTTTCGCTGAGTCACATAACACATTTTCAGCCTTTCACAGTGCAGCTGATTTGCAGCGAAAATTAAATTGCCATCCTCTCAATAGATAACCTGACCAAATGAAGGACAAACTCCATAAATATATTGAAAAAGTAGTAGATTCTGAAAGTGGCAGACATGAGCTCTAGTGTTTCATCCCGCCACAGAAACATATCTGAAATCTGTCAACGAGAGTGACACCAAACCCCCCCTTAGTGCAACCATACCATAACAACAAGCTGTCTATGCAGAAAAAAAACATGACAGGCACAAAATATCAAATGCCAGTTATAGTTGGGACAAGAAGGCAAATGAGTGACATTTCATTCACCTTAGTCTCAATGCAATATGAAAAAAAAAAAAAAAAAATAACAACAAAAATGAATTGACCAGAATGCTGAATATGTGTGTAGCACACTGATGGAAAGAAATCGAAATGCACTCTGATAAATCGTGTAAAAAAAAGCAATGCTTTTTATACCAAAAAAATAAGGATGCAGGTATTATGGGTGGAAGTGTAGTTCAATTGTAGTTTGACACCTCCGTGTCTGCATGCTGTTATTGAACCGAGGGCTGAAGTAATGAGCCTCTGCTGTTGTGATGCTGTTAAAATGGACTTTATACAGCCTGTAAAGTCAACTAAAAATACGCTTCTTTTCTAACAAGCTTCATTTTTCTTAAATATAAATGTAAATCTACATTTCTACTGTAAATCGTAAAAAAAACATTTGATTCGATCAAAGCTTATAATGGATTATGTACAGTGTAGACTATAGTAATGCTTCATCATACAGTTCAAAGCACTGTATAGTTTAGCACTGTATAATCAGAATGGCAACTGTGTTTATAACAGCGTCTCTTTATGTCGTAACACCCATTCCCTTCCTTTAAACACACACACACACACACACACACACACACACACACACACACACACACACACACACACAAAGAAATAGGTCTCAATTTATTTAATAGCCTGAGGAAAGAACTGCAAAATATCATGACTGTCTTTTTTGGGGGGAAAGAAAGAAAAATCAGGGTTTGATATAGCCTTAACATAATCGATAAAAGCTGGCAAGTATGAGAAGCTTGAATTCTCTTTCACAAACTGGTGCACTGGGATGAAACAATAGATTAGGAATCCTCCAGTGAGTGTATAAACATAATGAAATCGTGTAGGCTTCAGAAAAGTTTGTCTAGGCAAAGGTGGCTTGCCACTGAATGATAGGAAATAATTGGACTGGGACTGCTGCTATGAGACTGAAGTGAAAAGGAAAGAGGAAAAAAAGAAAAAAAAAGAACAGCATGTTATAAAAATCTATAAAGCAGTACTCTGATCTGCTGCAGAAAAAGATGGTCAGTAGGTGAAAATAATTGGAACATGGTCAGAGTAAAATTCATAAAGAGATTGAAATTAATGAATAAAATGTAGAATATAATTGCATTAGCTGTAGGGCAGAATATCAATTGCTTAAAGTCTGATTTGATAAGTCACTAATTAAGTTACCATCTAACTTTTCGTACAACCGCTCCCTAGGTGATACGTCAGATACTTGGATCAGGTTTACAGGGGAAATTACTGATTGCTTCTAATTTGGCTCAGACAGACAAAAGGGATCCTATAAATAAGCAATCTGCAGACATTGCTTCACTGTAGTGGTTGTTTACAATGACAGTTATATTATATATAAGAATATAAAACATGTAGTAATTCTTAATGACATCATTCATAGGTAGGGCAACATGACTTCATCATAACCTTGTCAGCTTACATAAACCTACATAAAGAAAAAAGGTTTTTTGTTTTTTTACGACAATCATTAGACACAAGTTTTTTGTCGACCTATTATGTTGTTATGACAGTTTCCAGCATGACTTAAAATGATCTGATAACTAAGTGATGATGCCGAGGCAAGATATGCCACTTCATCGCAATTATGTTATACTAATATAAGTGATATCAATGTAATTTAGATGACATTTGTTCATTTTCTTTCATTCCTGTGCAGTAACTGTTTTATCCCAGTCAGCGGTATTGAGAATCTGGAGCCTATACTGGAAATACATTGGGTGTGAAGTGATAACAGATCTTTCATGCAACACTAGTCCATTGCAGGGCATCATACAGCACACACATTCATGATTGGGGCAATTTAGAATAGCCAATTCACATGCCAGCATGTTTCTGGAAGGTGTGAGGAAAACAGAGGATCTGGAGGAAATCTACACAAACACAAAGATAACAGATGAAACTCTTCACAATGCTGCAGGTGTCATTACATTCTTAGATTGGCGAGCTGGGAAAATGTGACAACCTTAAATCCACAAATATTTACCACTTAACTTATTGTATGTCACTTGAATCAAAGTTGACCAAAGCAGTCACAGGTAACAGCTCTGGGAATAGAAATTATATATTTTGTTTACATCAGGTATTGGAGAGGGCTGCTGGTTGCATTCTAATGCAATGTTTTATGATTACAACATTGTGGATATTGTGGCACTGAAAGCAGAAGTGCTAACCAAACAGATTACACACTCACTTGTAAGTTGAACAAAATAAGGTCGTTAAACACATCCATTATATATATTATACACACACACACACACACACACACACACACACACACACACACACACACACACACACACACACACACACATATATATATATATATATATATATATATATATATATATATATATATATATATATATATATATATATATATATATATATATATATATAAACCTGTCCTGTTAAACCGCTGTATAGTCTTGGTCACCTAGCTGCAGCTCAGTTTCAGGGTCTTGGCAATCTTCTTATAGCCTACGCCATCTTTATGAAGAGTAACAATTCTTTTTTTCCTCAGAGAGTTCTTTGCCATGTGGTTCTATTTTGATCTTCCAGTGACCAGTATGAGAGTGAGAGCGATAACACTAAATTTAACACACCTGCTCCCCATTCACACATGAGACCTTATAACACTAAAAAATTATAAAAAATTACTAATTGGACCCAATTTGGACATTTTCACTTGGTGTGTACACACTTTTGTGGCCAGCGGTTAAGACATTAATGGCTGTGTGTTGAGTTCATTTGAGGGGACAGCAAATTTAAACTGTTATACAAGCTGTACACTCACTATTTTACATTTTAGCAAAGTGTCATTTCAGTGTTATCACATGAAAAGATATAATAAAATATTTACAAAGATGTGAGGGTTGTACTCACTTCTGTGAGATACTGCATATATATAAACAGAGCTCCACTGAGTAATTACTTGTTACCTCCTATCTGTCTGTGACTTCTACTGTTGGCATGGAAAGATGGCTGATTTGATATTATGCAGTAAAACCAAACATGTTTTCCCATCAGCACAACACATCATTTTAGAACAGAAATTCAGTCGCTGTTCTTAAAAATGACCCGGAACTACTAGGATTTGTCACAAAGTTCTGTGTCTCATTCAGTGGTCTTTCCCCACCCCTAAAGTCTCAAACTTTATCTTGATACATGCCTAAAGTGAAGACAGTGAGCAACTAAGGGTAAAGTACCACCATGTGTTACTGCTGACTACATGCAAAGCATTAGTACATTCACATGGCAAAGCATTTCTGTGCATTCAACTACTCCACACTGGTGAATAGCTTTGTGTGCTCACAAATCACAACACCTCCCACTCTCTGTTAATAAGTATGCTTACTTATACTGTTCTGCGCTCTCAGCTCGGCCTCCCTCACGCTCTCTCTAATGATGTTCTTTCAACTCTGTAAATAAATGGTTATGGAAGCATTTCTGTGTTTTATGCATAGTTCTCCTTTAGAAATGTATGTATATGTGAAAACATCTCATCGAGTGAAAATATGCTGAATAGTATACTGAATAAAGTAAAATATTAAGAATAAAAAGAAAGTCTTCCTCATGGTACTCCTTGTACTGTACCGTTTTCTCTCCCAGCCCAAACATACGTTTGGCAGGCTAATCGGCATCCCTAAATTGCCTTTCTAATGTGTAAATAGATTTTTTTGCCCTAAGTCCACTGAGATAGATTCCAGGATCCCTGTGATCCTTTGAAGAGGTAAGAGGTAAAGATAATAGATGTATGGATGATTACATATAAAGGTATGATATAAAACAAATGTAAGAAAATTAGCACTATTTTTTGCACACACATTTAACATGAATCTCAATAAACAGATGTGGGCTATAGGTCTAGGGGACTATTGATGAAAACAGAATATCTAAGAGAATAATATAAATCATAATAATAATCCAATTCCCACTGAAGGCATCAAAACTATGAATTAACACATGTGGAATTATATATGTACATAACAAAAGAGTGTAACAACTGAAAATGTCATATTCTAGGTTATTCAAAGTAGCCACCTTTTGCTTTGATTACTGCTTTGCACACTCTTGGCATTCTCTTGATGAGCTTCAAGAGGTCGTCACCTGAAATGGTCTTCCAACAGTCTTGAAGGAGTTTCCAGAGATGCTTAGCACTTGTTGCCCCTTTTGCCTTCACTCTGCTGTCAAGCTCACCCCAAACCATCTCGATTGGGTTCAGGTCCGGTGACTGTGGAGGCCAGGTCATCTGGCGCAGCACCCCATCACTCTCCTTCATGGTCAAATAGCCCTTACACAGCCTGGAGGTGTGTTTGGGGTCATTGTCCTGTTGAAAAGGTGGTGTGTCCAAACTTTTGGAAGTTGTGTCCAAACTTTTGGTCTGTATATATATACTATGGCTGTGGAGAATACAATCCTCTCCTATTCCAGATCCCTGGATATGGAGGAGCCATGCAAAGTGACTTCACAGTTGAAACCACAGCCACATTGATGTTGAGAGCATCTCTGGGTGGACCAAAACATTAGCTGCTCATCTTACTTCCTGTAGACAGAATCATCAACATTGTTTAAGAGGTCAACTACAGCGGTGCCATTTGCACAATTCAGGATCTTTACAAACAGTTCCTTGGAAATCATCATTGGTATAGAGAAAGAAAAGAAGGGATGAGAGCACACAACCTTGTAGAATGGGGTGATCCTCTAGTGCTTATGGTCTGTGTGTCTGGCAGATTTTTCTAGCCATGTGATATGTGATCTGTCAATAGATATAGAAAAGATCATTCCAAATATTAAAATATATTTAAATTAGAAATTAAAACATTATTAAAAACATAATGGTAATTTTTTGACCTGACATTTTTTTTTTCTGCAGTTGTATCATGTTTTATCCATATTGTACTTTCCAATGGATAGAAATGTCATTTGACATTATAAATACCTATTACAATTAATGCAGTATATACAGACTTGTGCATCTTAGGTAATGTCTTAACGTGATGAATTGATTATCAACGACACCATTTTTTGCACACATAAGCACACTATTTCCATTAACCCTCCTGTAGTCTTATAAATGTAAATATAATTAGTTTATTGATGACAATATCTTATGGTAGGTCATAATATACTGTCTGATTTGTATCTTTGTATTTTTAACATTCAATTTCCAAGAGTTGCTTAGGCCATGTGTCTAGGCTCTGACTCACCACTTTTTGTTATATACTCATGGATTTATTTAATTGTCTCTATAAAATTCAAGAACTGTTAGCAGCCATTTTAAAGCTGTAACTATTATGTATAGATGAAAGCATGTGAATTTCCCCTAAGCATGAGCTTTAATCCTAAAATGATTGTTCAGGTCCATTGATTTTCTCTGACTAAAGATCCTCTCGGGCTCCCGAAAATTAATCATTTAGCTCTGTGGGAGAAGGTGAAATGATTGCAGTCCAATATAAACATCCATCAGGTCCCATAGTGCAGCCTAAAGGAGGAAAGCAGTGTCTCTCCTACTGCCTCTATTCCTTTACGCTTTGGAACCTGGACACCACACATTGAAAGGGCTGCTCAAATCATTGACCTTTCTTCTGTCTTTTCACACACAAGTGCCTGAGTTGAACCTGCAGGGCTGTCACTACACATATATTGGTTCTCTAAGAATAGGTTTGAAACTTGGATGATGAATAAGGTTGCAGCTTTGTGCTGTGAGCATGCAGGCCTTTGCAGTGGACAGACAAACTTTCAGGCTTATTGCTCAAACAGCAGTTTCCCTTACTGACTGAGTCTAAATATCACCTAGCAGAGAGATTTTAAACTGATTTTTTTAATTGTTATTAATAGTATTTATTATAAATACATTAAATACATGAATAGAAAACATTAATATTGTTATGTATTAATATAATATTAATTTCTCCAAACCTCTGTAATGATTGAGATGTGCCTAATGGTTATATGGGAGAGGGGCAAACAATGCAAACAAACAACCAAAAATGTTAATACTACTAATACCAATACTGTTATGTTACATTAGTAGTAGCCTCCTGGTGGTCTAGCGGCAAGATCCCATGCTCTCGTTGCAGCGGCCCGGGTTCGATTGCTTGCAGGGAGCAAATCCCGCCACTGAAGGACTAACTCTCTGTTCCAGTCCCAAGCATGGATCAAATGCATCAGGAAGGGCATCTAGTGTAAAACCTTCACCAAAATCAAATATACAAACCAGATAATCTGCTGTGGAGACCATGAACAGTGAGCAGCCGTAAGAACAGTCACATTAGTAGTAGTAATGTTATTATTGTTATGGCACTGCAACAACTACTACTACTACTACTACTACTACTACTACTACTACTACTACTACTACTAATAATAATAATAATAATAATAATAATAATAATAATAATAATAATAATAATAATAGATCAGTGATTAAGCCTGTTGCCTACTGATTGGAAGGTGGTAAGTTCCAAACTCTCAAATTTGCTATAGCTGGGCCGAAAGGGCAAGACCCTTAACCCTGTCCTAAGTTGTATAAATGGGAAAACTGTGTCAGTCAAATGCAGGAATTGTAAATGAAATTTAAAAAGCAAGAGATCAGGAGCTTGCAAACTTGGCTATTTTCTTGGCAGAAGAGATGCCATAACTTTCTCACCTCTGTCAGTACTTGTAACTCTAGTGAATCATGGGCATCTGTGAGCTCGTGTTTGCGGAAGGGTTGGTGTTTTCCTCAAAGTGTGTTCAGCACAAAACGGCAGTGTATATATACTATTGTCGTGATGCAAATATCCACTTTTGTGTTTCGATTTTCAGGTCATGTACAATAGGACAAAGCATCTAGCACCTTTTGTGTTGTCAAAGTGAAAACCTGTCTCAGTTCAGGCTTTGTGGTTGTTGTTCTGCCAAATGTTTGTGTATTCGTACTTTCTCTTCCAAAATGTGAATATATAAGGCCTTGTAAAAAGCGCTCATGGAGAATAAGCACATATATCTATCTGCCAAAAGGGAGGTAGAAGGATTTGATACTCCAGGGAAGCTTGTAGGAAATGATGGAGGTGTGAAGCAAATGGTCATATTTTTTTGTTTCCATGTGCTATTAGTGCAAAGATTTAAGAGGAGCATTTAATTAATGAAGTATCTAGTGGAAATAATCAATTTCTAGTTTGAATCTGTGCGGTTATTTAAACAAAATGGAATGACCTTGCCTTATTGTTAAAACATTGGAGAGTCAATGACAAACCCAGTCATGCCTTTAAACTACTCATTTGTTGCTTCTGTGCTTAAAGTGCATTTTAACAGAGCCTTGATGATGAGGCTTGCCCATGCTCCTCATCTCTCATTCCCGTGAGTCACTATGTTAACACCCTACACCTGCGGCACATCGTAATCACTGCCACAGTAAAACCGTAAAAAGAAAGATAGAGGTGTTCAAGTAGCCATAGTGTGTATATGCTAATGTTATTTGATTATGCAATGATGTGCTGGAAAAGTAGCCTTTACTTCCAAAAACAAACTTAACTTGCTCATCCATAATAGTTGAAATTAAATGGATTCCACTCAATGGCTTGCAGGATGAGTAGCCTTGAATCAAGTCTGACTGAGAAATAGGCAAATTGAGAAAAACATACCCTGTGGTGTTCATCTATATTTGCCCCATTTGCTTAAATCCACTGTATTGGTGAAATGAATTATTGGGCTTACATTATTTTTAGAATATATTTGAATTTAAGTAACATTGAAACAATGATAAAGAAAGGTTTACATAAAGAGTTCCAACAAAGACAACGAAAATGGGCCCAATGTTTTTTGCCCCTAAAAAATGATAGTGCCAAGCATAACAATCTCATTACTGGCAAATGAAGGTCGAGTGTATGCGTTCACTCATATTCCTCCTCAGCAAGCCGTTGGTTTCTTCACAAAATAAGCCATATCTTTGCCTCATCAGGGAGAGCAGAGGGCAGACAAACAAGCATTTGCAGAATAAACTCTCCTAACTACACAAACATTGGGTTCATCTGGGTTTCTGCTAATAGCTTGGTTGTAAATAAAGGATGTGTGGTGAAGAACGAGAGGTCTCTGATGTGGGCGAGAGAAAGACTTGTTTTTTCTGTCTTGGCAAAGTCATTTATGAGTCACTGCTCCTCTTTATGTATCTCACTCCTTTTCTCTCATTTGATTCGGTCTTTCCTCCATTTACCAGCTACAGATTTCTCGCACTTTCCCAATATTGGCTATTTTTTGTCTTTCATTGTCATTTTTTTTTTCTATGTCATTCTTTTTATTACTTTCTGGCTCCTTCATGAACACATCTCAGCCTTCCAAGGAACCAACATATGGTGCAGGTGGCTAGCTGCATATAAAAAAGCAGAGTGCTCCTTGGTGAGAAGAGATTATTCAGGGCAGCTCAGGGCCACCAAATTAAATAAATAAATAAATAAATAAATAAATAAATAAATAAATAAATAAATAAAAAACTTTTTGTGGAGCTACATATATATTAAAGCACAGAGGAACCTCAATGCATTGGCAGCCAAACAGGCATTTGGGATCTTCTCAGGAGTGACAACGCTAAGTAAGTCATCCTTTGTTTCAAAAACCTCTGAGATTATGGCACCAGAAGCAAAACCAGAAGAGACACGCTGAAATATAGCATTGTTGACAAGCTGCACACCCCCACATTCACTAAAATGCAGTTGTTTTCAGCTTTATTTCTCTCTCTCTCTCTCTCTCTCTCTCTCTCTCTCTCTCTCTCTCTCTCTCTCTCTCTAAATCTCTCTCTCTCTCTCTCTCTGTCGGAATAAATATATTCATATCAATTCTAGCAAATCTTGTTTCAACATCCAACTATCAAGGAGGAATGAAGCTAGGTCTGTTTATGCATTACACTCCTGTAATATGATTGGCTGATTGGATAATTGCATAAATAAGCAAGTGTAAAGATGTTTTTCAAAGTGTTTGTTGAGTGATTCCACAGAAAACAGACAATTTCAGAAAGCCAATTTCAGAGATATGGAAAGAAAAAGTGTAACACGAAGACTCTCTTTCATACACGAAACCTGTGTGAGCCATCTGTCAAAAGCAGCAGCTGCCGAGGCTCTCCAGTTCTGGCCTGATCCGATTTTGAATTATCGGGGGAATAGCTCTCAGTTTGCAATTGCTGCACAAGTTCACTAAAAGTTATCAATGGCAGACTGTATTGGAATGATATGAAAATGGATCATTTATATGCAGAGTATATAATGCATTAATAATTCAGAACATGCTTGATGTATTAGGTGTGAGAGCACTTATGTATCATGATAAATACTCAAACTCATTATGGACACTGCACTAAAAAAAAAAAAAAAAAGATATAAGATATGCAGTGTGTTAAGCACACACTGAAGTGTGTAATGAATAAATCAGTTTATAGTGTACTTTACATATCGTCAGAGAGAATGCCACTTATTCAAATGGAGCAAGTGTGTCGTCTTTAATATTAAGCAGGATTATAAGAAGAGAATGTAAACATGTGTCAGCAGATGTGCTCAGAGAGAAGAGCTAAGACAGGTAAGATGTTAGCGAGGGGCACCAAACCCCAGCGGGTGCTGCTCTGAATCTGTCTAGGTTCCTCACAGTCACGCTCAAGAAAAACAAAACAGGCATTGCCATCCGCCTACTCTGACAGCCCCGAGATTCACGCAGCTGACAATGTGAAAAGACCTCTATGGTGGTAGGGTGCATGCACAGCTGGCTTAGCTTCCTAGTGTTGCTCATCTGTTGCACCACTGATCATTTATGCTTTGCCTTTAGGCAAATTCACTTTGAATGTCTTTATTCAGGAGCTCCTCTAGTTTTAGAATAAATGCAGGAAATTGCATTGAATAGAACTATTCTGCTAGAGCGCCTGTGACAAAATCAGTAAGCAAAGCTACAGGGAGCTGAAGGGGAAAATTAAAATCTCTGTGGTTATATTAAATTTAAAAAAAGAAAAAATTAATTTGTACTTGTTTAACAGTTAACAGCTATGTCTAACAATGTACCATGACACGATTATAGTGGGAGGCCATGTTTAATGTATTACTTTCCAGTAGTCCCCAGGGTGATAGGTCTCCTGCTGAAGTCAGCATCATTCTCGCAGACTAGACCATGTCTCCTCCAGTGTGGATAATGATCCCACTATATCTTTCTCAACCACCTGCCATGCAACACTAACAAGAGCTTCAACCCACCCAGAAAAAAATACTAATCACTTACCTCTGCAAAAGACTGGGGTGACACCGAATTGGTGCAAACATTTCTCAGCAGCTTTGCTAAACATATAATTAATCCAGAAATGTCTTTTGTGCAGGTGTCGCTTTCAGAGAAAATTTATTTGACACTAATCATCAAACTGTACTAAATGCAAATTTACATAAGTATTTCACGGTCTTTAATTTCAGTCAGCAAAAGTTACATCGATGTTTACGCTCGGAATGTTCTGTGTTTTCAGAGTCATGCTACACAGGTGCATAGATTAGCATTTCTGGGTGGCTTTTTCATATTTAGAACAGTTGTAGCTTTCAGGAATGATTGATTTTGATGCTAATTATCAAAATACCCCAACTGCATGTATATATACTGTATATATCTTTATATATGCTACAATAATGCTTAATTTGATTTTTTTGATGCATAGATCTCTTAGGACATTGTCTAAGAAAGCACTGCTCTCTGATTTTGAACGAATTATATGAGTAACAAAGAAATGAAACATACAGTTTATGTTCATATATAAATTAGAAGAAGTCAAAGGTTCATATAAAATGCCTTATACATACATACATATACAGTACAGACCAAAAGTTTGGACACACCTTCCAAAAGTTTGGACACACCACCTTTTAAACAGGACAATGACCCCAAACACACCTCCAGGCTGTGTAAGGGCTATTTGACCATGAAAGAGAGTGATGGGGTGCTGCGCCAGATGCTTGAGATAGGCACAGGCTCCCTGTGACCCGAGAAGTTCGGATAGTTTTTTCATTCATTTATTTATTTATTTATTTTTAATTTTTTTCTTTTTGCCTAAGAAAATGTGCCGATGAGTTAATGAATACCGATGAGTTTACACCTGAATGTAACAGAACAGTCTGTTTCACTCACCAATAACAAAACCATGCGATTGTAAGAAAGGACAATTCTTACAATCGCTTGCACACACACACACACACACACACACACACACACACACACACACACACACACACACACACAAAGACTCGTCATGTTGGTTTATCATTTATATTGTCTATATAATTGATGCTGGTACTGTTCAGTCATTCCATGTTGCTGGTTTTCAATGTTTACAGGTTCCCTAAGTCTCACAGATCATTGATTCTTAATTCAACTTTTATGTTTAATACTAGTTGTCATCATTCCGGTTTGAATTGGATAGGATTTTATTGCATTTTCAGATCCTGGGTTAAGCTTTTTGCTTATAAATTTGCCACTACAGATTCTGACCATGTTCTTTGGAAATGGCTGAATAAGCAATAAAGCAGAGCATATTGACACTGATATCAAATACATGGTTGTCCCTGGCTTCATTCTTTATTTAAAAAGTATCTTCTGGAATACTCAAAAAAAACCAACATTTTAAAAAGCATATATTTTTATGTTAAGATGTATCTGAAATTAAGTATTTGTAGTGTATGTACTGTATATATAGGGCTTGTGTAATCTTCATACAGTATGGTTACAAATATCAAGTGTATCCTTTCAAATCCATTCAGATTCTTCTGTCACTTATTTGAGGATTCTGCTTTGTAGTTTGCCCCTAGGGTGCAGAGCATCAGTGCTAAATTTCTTCCATGTGTTAACAGTCTGTGTGCCTGCAAATGCTGTTTCTGCTCATAAGATTCCACAGTGTGTTTTTCTTTTTCTCTTTTCCGGGGTCCTCTGAAGCCTCTTTTGATTGGGCTATATAACATTTGGACAGAACGATATTCTGAACAGCAGGTAACCAAGATTGTGTGTTTGTGTGTGTGTGTGTGTGTGTGTGTGTGTGTGTGTGTGTGTGTGTGTGTGTGTGTGTGTGTGTGTGTGTGTGTGTGTGTGTGTGTATTATATGGCAGTTCACGGATAATACAATCATTGGAACAACTGACTCCAATAATCTTAATGTCAAGAGAACATTGCAATCACATGTATTATGGGGTTCACATACTTTTTTCCATTATCATGATGGTTTAACCATGTGTTCTGTTGGGACCAGGGGTGTTATTCCTGGGAGAATGTTTTTTTTATTTTTTTATTGCTTATTTATTACTATTTATGTATAGTATTTATTTATTTATTTATTTATTTATTTATTTATTTATTTATTTATTTGTATGTATATCATGTTTTTTATTTTGTAACTTTATTGGTGTTCCGAATCAACTGTGATTTTGTCATAATAACCAGATAAAATACTAAAAGCCTTCTTTTCATCGTACACATTCATATGACACAACTGTTGCCTCTGAACATAGCGCTTCATTGCTGATGTTTGACTGTGAGCACACGAGCTATAAAGATTAAGAGATTTAAAGATGAAGAGATAGGCTTCATTGCAGAATATTTTGCATCGCTGGTCATAGAGTGAAAGTAAAAAAATTAATGGATGAATAAGCAAAACATACTCAAAAGGAGGGATGATAATATGGTATAATTTAACTAACAACACTCCACATGTACTGTAGCTAGCAAGCTAATTCGTTGCAATTTAGCAAATTTGGTATTTAAAAATTCTTGATACACATACAAAGATGGTTCCTGAGTGACACAACAAACAAATGTTCACCCTAGCATCTAAACTGGAAGTTTGCAACACCCATTGATGGCCATGCTTTGTAAGTAGGAGGGATGGGATTCTATCTTCCCTGGCAATTACAGGTACACCAGACAATTGTGGGCATTTATGAGCTTGCATTTTCAGAAGAGGGTATATAACGCTTTCCTCTGACTATGTTACATTGATGTCCACTGTCTGATGTTATTTATTATTTGTTTAATTATTCATTTGATGCATAACATGAACTGCTCTCTCTCTCTCACTCACCCTGTCACATCCACAGATGTCATAGACTCTATTTCACCCAGTTCACTGCAATCTACAGACATGGCCAAACTGGACCTTCCCATCAACCACCTACAAGTCCTTTTTCCCAGTTGCCTGTGATTAACGAAGTATGTTTGAATTAGGAGTGTTTTTAAGCACCTCTGTTTCATTTTGTTTTGTGAAGTAATGTTCAGTTCTCTATTGTCAATAGCATTAGCGTGACATTACCTAGCCTGCCTTTTAATGTAGATTATCTGCTTTTTGTATGATTTTGTATTTCTGCCTTTGACCATGATTTTTGTCTAGCCTGTTTTGACCTGTTTGTGCATCGAACACCTTTGCCTGTTCAGATCTATTATTTTTGATAGTTAACTGGAACGGTTCCTAAATTTGTCAACTAGTGCTTCGCATGTTTGCATGGTGCTGAGCACCAATAAAGCTCTGATCCTCTCAAAATTTGTGCAAATACGTTTAATTAGGTTAGAGACAGTGTGTATCATTTCTAATATTTCATAGAAGCCATATGCCTTGTAGTGCATTCCTTAGAAATAATACAGTAGCATTTATTTTTGTGCAATAAAACCTTCAGCAAACAAGCTGAGTTTAAAATAAATCATATGACTAAAGATTTAAGTAAAGTGCATGACTAGCATATGCACCACACTCTCTCTGAGCTTCTAGCACTGTTTGACTGTTCCCACCATCTCTGAGTGTACAAGAAAGGTGGGCATTAAGACTCATATCTGTTCTGGCACCTAAGTGGTGGAATGAACTGCCCCGAGAATTCAGAAGAGCTGCGTAAATGGGTGTTTTCACTTTAAACTGGAACTTAAAAACTTTGTCTGTGAAAAAAATGTATAAGAATAAGTCTCTGTGCTGTATTCACTCCCAATAGAGTGACTCATGGTATTCTAATCCATGACCTTGTATGTGAGTACAGATCTATTCGTTGATACAGTAGGGACGTCAAAAGCACGTCATGGTTAATCACTCTGGATAAAGATGTCCACCGAATGCCATAGATGTAAAGGTATAAATAACTTGTGAGCCTCTCAACCAGGAAAAGGTAATGTAAAGTCACACTGTGTGTTTATATAAGAAAAAGGCTGGAATTTAAGCCAATTTGTGGAACATATGGAACGTGGGGTTTTTTATGGAAAAGCTTGGCATAAGTTAACAAGTTTCCCTATATCACTTTCTGTTGCTTGAAGTGCATGCAATCTTACAAAGTCCTCCGTGAGCTCACTAGATGTAGGCACCCACTTTTCCAAGAGACAGCATGCCACAATCCTCACTGGGATCTGAGGAACATCTTGGCACCATGTCAAACAAGGTGTTTCCTTTCTGCACCTTGAGTGACATTTTGCACTACCTCCTTACACCAGTGGTGGCCATAATCATAAGATGTTGGCGGTGATTTTAGGGTAATCATTGGCTCAGTCATACTTTGTCCTGTTTGCTTTTTTTTATTGCCTTTCTCATGAAAACTATTCAGCTGTTTTAGCAGAGTGAGTCATCCATGATCCAGTCATCAACCTCACCAGCTTCCTCTTTGACGGATGTATTTGTATACAAGGCTAAGTATGACACAATGACTGGACACGTAAAAAAAGATGTTATGAAAGATGAAGGATGTGTAATCTGAGGAAATGCCATTGAAATGTACCAAAATGTAAAATAATGCAGATGAAGCCTATATTTGTCACGTATACATTATGACACAGTAAAAAGCCTTTTATATCCCAGCTTAGGAAGTTGACGTCAGAGCACGTGGTCAACAATGATATCACACGCCTTTCCATCTGTAACAGAGGCCCTTAATCACTTGAGCCTCCAGTGCTCTATGATACATAGATAGATAGATAGATAGATAGATAGATAGATAGATAGATAGATAGATAGATAGATAGATAGATAGATAGATAGATAGATAGATAGATAGATAGATAGAGCTATCAATATATGGGTGGTGTACACAGAGTTTGTATGTTCTTCTCTTGCTTTGGAGGTTTCCTCCGGTACTCATTTATTCTCGCTGTCTAAAGATGTGTTGTAGGTAAATTGACATCACTAAATTGTCTGTAATGTGTGAATTGGTGTGTGAGTATGTATGCCAGTGTGGTTGGCAGGCAGTCCAGTCTGTCCCCTGTCTTGTACCCTGATTCCCCTTGGATAGGCTCCAGGTTACATAGGAAAACACGTACAGAAAATAGATGGACTGATATGCAGTTTGTAACTGGGATGGGATGGAAAGAGTCCCTGGAGATGTTACACGGAGGTCGGGCACGCAATTATATGTTGGGTGGTTTTCACCACTTCTTTTTTTCGCCAGAAACTGTGGAGCTGCTTGGTCAAGATGCTATCACTCAAAAAGCTCTGCAAGTGTATGTTAATTTTGATTAAGATTATTTCTAGATTTGACGGTTTTTAGCAGTACAATTGAATTCAATTTTTCCTCTGTTGAGATAGTTGAACATACACTGATATATTTTAATACACATTAAAGAACTCAAAAAGTTTTCCAATTCTCATGAGAGACAGTAAGGGTGCATTCAATTGGGAAAATTGAGTTGAAGCACTGAACAAAAGATTACTTCTGGCAGATAGAAGTATTGGGATGTCAGTTAATATTAGAGAATTTAGGACAGCTATTCGGTTGTCAATCATATGATGACTGGCTCATTTTTTTTTTTGAGGGCAAAAGAAGGATTTTAGAGCGATCAAGCACTGCAATGCTAATATGTCAAGCTCCTACACATAATGCATATAGGTTGCCAGGTCTATGAAAATCACCTTTTATCCCTTCCATAAAAGTAATGCTTTATCCACAATGCTCACTTGGATGATGCTAAGAGGCAAGGCCAATATGTCACCCAAAGTCAATACCTCTCTGCAGCATTACAGAGATAGATATGTACCTGGAATTAAAAGAGACTCCACAATCAACAGATCAACAGATCAGATAGCACAGGGCAGCAGGGCATTTGGGGCCCATTGATTCAGGCCAACAAATTGAGGGCCTTATATGAGAAGAGACAATTGGAAGGGAGTACTGGGATTTGTTTATAAATACTTTATTCCTCCTGGCAGGAGGGATCTGAGGTTTTAATGAAACTGTCAGGGGCAGTGAGACCCTGATGAGAGACCAGACAGTACCGCCCATCAGACACACACGCGCATACACACAAACAGGGCTGAACCATGGTCCTTGCCAAATATAATTATGTCCAGATTACTACAGCCTAAGATCCCTCTGGGTTATCCCTTCCACCCCCCACCCCCCCTCTCCCTCTCTCTCTCTCTGCCTTCTCTGCAATGCAGTACACAACACAGCACAGCAGTCCGGTTCTTCTTCATTAACAAAAATGATATTATATAACCCAATAACTATTGCCACATTCACACTTACATCATTCTGCGGCTCAACAATTCCATGTGCATGTTAGACCGGGGAGGTCATGATGATGGAACAAATTGTAAATATGCATTAAATTAGAAGACGAAGAAGATGAAGAAGAAGTAAAGAAAAAAAAACATCAAACACAAACACGGTTCTTTTTTTACATGGACACTGTGTATATTTATTCATAAGCAGACATGTATCAAACAATAGAAAGGGACTATTTGCATGAGGTGACTGAAAGTGTGCTATTGGATTCCTTTCATGGTCTCTTTGCTGATTCAGCATACAAATCCTTTACAACACTCACCTCTGAAAGACAAAGACACACCTTCCAAGAGCTTGTTGGGTCTGCTATAGCTATTAAAGGTACACATTGCTCTGTACTGATTTAGATAGACAGCTTTTTTTGTGGATACCTTAAGAGAAATGCACAGCAAAGTAGTGCTACCAAGGACTTGCATTGATCTACAGTCATTATGCGTCAGTGAATTCACAGCAATGATGCAAATGACTTACTCTCTTCGAGTCAGCAGTGCTTGGTTGGGAATTTTACGTCCCTGGATTTGCATTGCATTATATGTGCTGTGTATATGGGTCGTGAAAGCTTTTGGATGGAAAGTTCCTTAGAAGTAGAAGGTTAAACCAGTTGATATTTTACATTTGTGTGTTGGAGTCATTTATTGTCTGAGGTTCAAAAGATTAAATATACTGTATATTCTTTGTACATATAAAATTGTAAATTAAAAGTCCCAGGTGCTCTGGGATGTTATCAACTTTCCCTTTATTCGTTTCAATATAGCAAGATTGCTCCCAGCCAACTCCCAACTATTGATGCTGTGAGGCTTGTAAGTTTCTGTGTATTACAGTATATTACCTCACAAAACAGGTGCAAACTCAATTGCAGATGTTCTAGGTGTCATTTAAAGTACTGTAGCAAACAAACAGAATCGCAATTCAAAAGCAATATCGAGTGGGCGGTGTTGGTTCAAACAGTTAAGGACATGAGTTGTTTGTTGGAAGGTTGGGGTTCTAGCCCAAGCACTGCCATTGTTGGTACACATTGTTGGGTGCTGTATTATGGCTGACCCTGTAAACTGGCCCCAACTTTCTAAGGGGATATATGTGAAGAAAATAATTTCACCGTGCTATAATGTATATGTGACAAAATAAATATCAGTAAGCAATGAACAAACACTGAGATAGAGCAAGATGAAAAAAAACAGAAACAAGCTCAAAACCAGGCAATCTGCTACAAAAACAAAGCGAGTGAACAAATATTGTAAGTGTGGTGGTGATTAATATTGATATTTTAATCAGTCGGGTGGTCAGTTAGAACTTGCTAATGTCTGGGACCTTTATTTATTTTTTTCCCTTTGTTTGCCAGATCATTCACTCACTTAATCTGAATCATCAACCTAAAATAGATTGACATTTAATTTTGACCATCAAAAGCTTGATCATATCTGAACACATAAGTGAATTACCAACCCACTGGACACATAGACTGTACGTGTGGTCTAAAAATCCATTAAAACAGCATCCGGTTTATGTCTAGAAACATAATACAAATAATAAGTCAATATTATACTGGGAGGTGTTTACTATAGTTATTTATAAGACAAAAGATAATGGCTAGAAATATTGAGATGATAGCTTAAAATAACAAAATATTAAGCAGAAATTGTTTCATTAATAAAATATTTTCAAATTTTAAATTTAAAATATTCACATAATATAATGAAGTCATAAGATTATTTAGAACTTAACTTTAAATAACACTGGATGAAGCTATGTTAATAAGTCAAATAATATCTTGCTGAAATAAATAGACATAAAAATGTTAAACATCATTATGTAATCAAAGCAATTAGATAAGTTAAATCAATTCTGTAGTACCATAAGAAGTAAATAAATTAATAAATTAATAAATTAAATTAAGATTAAGTCAAAATAAATAGTCCTTTTACCTGCCTGGGGACTGCACATGGAAATTCACTAATAGCTAACTGGTGCACAACATATTTTCTTATTTGAGATTTATGGCTTTTGTACATGGTCCTTGACAAATAAACTTAAATTTAAACAATTATTTCCACAACTTTCAGTTCTGGGCTTCCATAGGAGTGAGATAAATGGTCTTTGGTTGAAACCAAGTTTGTTTGTGAGAATCTCTACAGCTTGTGCTGTACTACTTCTCTCTAAATGTTCAATTTAGCTGTAATTAGGTGTAGGGTTAAGTCTCGGATAGGATTTTCTGCACTCAGGAAAGCCATCTGACCTCAAACTATTTCTCAATCAGTCGATGACTGTTTCAAACAGCTGGAAAAAAATGTTCTATGAAGGCTGAATATAATTTAGAATCATTTCAGGAACTCTTACACCCGTAATTCACCCGATATTACATCACATTACTGTAAATACTTTTACTGTAAATAAAGATCAAAAGTCTGAGTTACAAATATTAAATCTTCTGATTGATTCTTTCAATTAGGCTAGAAAGTAAAAGAAAATTGTACTTTACCTTTAACAACAAAACATTCCTTTTTCATCATGACCTCGTTCTTGTTTGCTAGTTCCAAATAGGGATCATATTAATGCCCTCATTTTTCTTTGCAAGAGCAACTATTCATATAGTCCGCATTCTTGGACTTTATGGAATTCAAAAGCAGCTGTTTTCCAAAGCTACATAAATTCCCACTCCACTCTGTTTTGCTTGCACAATGGGGCATGATGTTTTGCATAAGCATATTTAGAGCTCTAAGGTCCGGTGGCTGTGTGGATGCTGAATTAATGGTAATGTTGGAACAGATCTGAACCAGGTGAGCAATGGTGAGCTACTCTTCTTCATTTATCAGATCTAAAAGAGGGCTGACACGCCACACTGAGCGAGAATGCGCATCCCGCAGCTTGGCTCCATGTAAATGTTTTGAGTGAACAAAGCTGTGCATCACATAAATATGAATAAACCCCGTCTGTCTGGTGCTAAATGAAGTTATGAGAATAATGCCAAGGAAAGTGGCAATTTGTCATGTTTTAGGAATTTAATAGGATAATGTACACAAGTATATTCATCACAGACTGCCACCTGTCTCTTCTTGGAAAAATTAATCTGTGCACACACATGCAGTGAGATTCTTTAAAAAACAAAATGGACATACACTCCATATGTAAACAATTCGTAATATGCTATAGATTAATATGTCTGTGTATTTTAAGCCCTCGTATTTTCTTTTCAAACAAAACAAACTGTTGATGTGTATATTGTGTTTGAATTGGTACTTATTCAACTTCATTCATGCAAAAAACAGAAATTCTAACAAATAAAATGATTAAAATCTAAGCTCACCATTCACCCACTGGCTTTTGATCAGGGAGACTGTAAGCCAGATGTACTTTTCGTCCAATTTCATGGTCTATTAGGACTCATTCTGCACAAAATACCATGCATGTAATACACAAAACAACCACACAAGCCTAAACGTGCAATTTTTATTTGGCATGTACAAGACAACCTGTACATGGCAATGTACACTGCCAGGCAAAACTCTGGAAACACTCACAGAAGAGTTTTTTTTGTTGTTGTTGTTGTTGTTGTTGTTTTTGTTTTTATAATCTTAGAATAATAATTAAGATAATGAAACAATACATGCAAGTGAACAGTGACCAATATACTGTATATATTTGTGTATGTGTGTGTGTGCAGTTGTGTCAAAGAATCATATGAGAATATAACAATACATGTGAAAATATCTACAATAATAATCAAGAATAAATCAGGATAACTGTTAGATTATTTTAATTAGAGTTTATGCTCTACTGGCAATTACATAATTACATATAGTAACAAAAAAATTAACAAGCAGCCATTCACATTCATAAATCATTATGTAAAAGGACCTCTTCATCATCCACTCTCTGATTAGACTGAGGCTCACAGTGCTTTATTAACTAGATAGATAGATAGATAGATAGATAGATAGATAGATAGATAGATAGATAGATAGATAGATAGATAGATAGATAGATAGATAGATACATACATACATACATACATACATACATACATACATACATACATACATACATACATATAAATAAGCGACAACTCTAAGACAAACACAAGCTATAACTAATTATTTTTTTTAATTAAGTCGATCCAGAAGGTTTCCATTTTTCCAGTTAGATTCTTTCCAGCTGGTTCTTCCTCAAACACAAATTTGGAAGCACACAATTGTACAGGTTGTTTTTATATGCTAAAGCAATAGAATTTATTTTAATTGGAACTAAAAGGGGCAATAATTCCCCTGTCCACAAAACAAGCTTTATAAAAACATGGATTGTACAGGATGGAGAGAAATATCTCAAGTAGCTCTGACTCTGACTCAACCACATTGGGCACCTCTGGTATAAACTGGAACACTGAGTGCACCCCAGACCTTCTCACCATCCCAACATCAGTATCTGATCTCATTAATGCTCTTGTAGCTGAATGATCCGAAATCCCCAGAAGAGTGGAGCTTATTATAACAGCAAAAAAGGACCAACTTTAAAATGGGATGTTCAAAAAACACATGGCTGTGATGGTCAGGTGTCTTCAAAGTTTTAACCATAAGGACTATATTAAATTCCTCACATCTATGAAGGAAAACCAATGCACTAAGCAGTAATATTTTGTAAGACTGCAAATGTTATAAATGCAGAGACCGCATTTGGCCTGAAGACCATGGAATACAGTTTACTGTCTCACTTTCTTCAAAAAAAAAATGCTTGGAACCTAATGACATATCAGTCAAATTAATGCTCTCCACCATATTTACTAGCTCTGACACAAGTGCCTTAATTAACAAATTATTTTTTCCATTATTGAATGTGCATTTCATTTTCAGTCCTTCACTTTTTGACAGCTCTATGGGTGACCATTTATGACATTTCTATGCAGATTTCAAACTAAAATTTGCACCTTGAGCAGAAGGCTTTAGTAAGTGGCCCCAGATGTTTGAAAACCTACAGCTTTAGTGAACTGAACATTATTATCAGATGCATTGTGACTGCATTATCTCTGTGGCATCAAGTCACATTTTACATCTCGCCTTGTTATGTATGTACATCTGTTCTTTTATTACTATAGCAAATGTGTCGTGTTCTGTGTTCTTATCTTTGTTTTTCTCCACATCCGACATCATGCTGTCGGTCGCTTAAGCCTTTTTTAAATGCAATATTATCATCAACCGACCACCTGTACACTATAAAGTCTTTCATCCCTGATCCTCGTCTACCATTAAGCATAATTAATATCTCTATATATTTCAATTCAGCCAATTTTAATGGAGCTACTGCTTATGAGTGCTTTAATATATTGAAGAGATGAGCTGGCATGACAAGCGTCATTGACTCAAAACAGATTTGGAATATTCATCTTCATAATTTCAAGAACAGGAATTCTAATCTTTCATGTTGCAAGTGGATTATGTAAAAAGCCTTTTAGAAAGTCAAGCAGCAGAACCTGTAGATGTGTGTCAAATATAACAAAAAGTTTATAGAAGCAACAGTCTAACTATTAGACTTATTAATAAATTAAAGAACAAGTCAGATTATGATTCCCCATGAAAGCCAAAAGGATATAAATATTCTGATTTAAAATGGTTTGTTAATTGATTTGAAGAGAGAAATTTGCATGACTATGTTCCAAGCTCAATAAAAAAAAAGTAAAATAAGAACATGCTGAATAATTCAGTGATTATGATTTCACAAAATTAAACACATCATTTAAGATGTTGATTTAACTCATGGGGACATGTAAGGCACTAGCAATGATGGTTAGCTCACTGATGCATTTCAAATGAGTAATGTTGTACCACGGTGGGGCAGCAAGTCTTAGTAGCTAATCCATTTCCATGTTCACAGTGGTGATAGTTCATTAACTGGTCCACGGAAGTGTGGTTGCTGCAACTTTTATCTCGTCAGAAGCCCTCCCTGGAGAGCACTATCATTTTTCCTGAGCACTCTAGGAAAGAGTGGTCGCGTGCTTTGCGCCAGTGCAACACTGAAGGAAATAACAGATGGTGTTGCACAGAGGAGGAGATTACCAAGGTTAATGATACTGAAAAATTAGCGAGATTGATGCATAATTACAATGATGGATGAAATCAAAGCCATCCACTTGAAATTCCATTAGAATGATCACATCTCCGCAGTTGTTTGCGTGATCCTAAGAGACCGAATTGTTATCTAAATGTCAGGCGATAGAGCAGATCATGAGAACTCATTGTCACGTCCAGTTGAGACATCTCAGCGTGTCAGATCTCTCAGCGGAAAGGATCAAGGTTAAATCATTGCTGGGTTAATGGTCTTTTGATACTGACAGAATTATGAAGTTGATTGTGAACCATGCAATTTCTCTTGTTAATGATCAAAGCCAATGGGGCTGAGTTTACATAATGTTCTCTGAACAATTACTAATGGATTTTCGAATATGGACACATAAAATCCTGCCTGCAAGCACACACAATCTCAACAGTGTGTGTGCTAAGCTGTACCTTTCCTTGGTGTTAGGATGGTGCCAAGGGTAAAGGGGACCTTCATTATCTAAAGGTGTGCACAGTGTTATCATCAAAATCTACCCTAAAATCATATTAAAGATAAAACAGTCATCTTTAAGTTCTGATATCAGATATGTGTCATATATGTGTGTCATCCTGGGAACACCTGATGTTACAAATGAGTTCTAAGAAACAGCCAGAAAAGAGAAAATAAATTTTTTTGACCGAAATACTTTTTTTTTCTTTTCTTTTTTTTTTACTGCCAATAACACACTGTCAACTTTACAAAAGCACAAATATATTTCACAAAAATGTATTACAGTTTTATTAACTTTTTATATTAAAATATTTTACATAGGTGTGTTACATAGGTGTGTAATGATTTGAATTGATGGAACAATCATAAATCAAATATCGATTATAATTAATCAATTATTAGTGAATAAACACAACCGATGTGTACTAGGAAGCTATTAATTACTATATCAAAATATTTTGCGATTTATAAAGTTATATTGAATTGGCTACTGAATTACATATGAAATTATTGCCTTTTGAATCTAAATTGTATGATATTGTTTTATACCTAGCATGCATGTCTTTGGACCGAGGGAGGAAACCGGAGTACCCAGAGGAAATCCCCGAGGCACAGGGAGAACATGTGAACTCCACACACAATCGGGAATCGAACCCCCAACCCTGTAGGTGTGAGGCGAATGTGCTAACCACTAAGCCACCATGCCCCCCATCGTCGAACTTAAATTAATTTATTGTTATATGTTTAGATGCCCTTGTTGATGTGTGGTATTCGCCAACTAAATTTCATTGTATTGTATACAATGATAATAAAGCACTTTACCATACTTTAACTTCTTTGATTTTCTGGGCAGTTCATATGAGGTTTCTACATGGACAGATTGCATGATTAATTCATTACATCTACTGTATATATTGATTAGTGCCCTCAAATTCTATTCGACAAATTTTGGAAATATTTAAGACGTGTATTTAAAGGCAATAATGAGCTGTCTGTATACTGAGCAAACAAACTAGTCTTAAGTTTGAGGTCAGAATCGTTTAAATGAGACACTCGTTGTTTCAACAAACTCAACCCTATTCCTGCAAATCCTGTACAGATGTAAAAAATAGCACTTGATTTTGGCAAATGTGGTTGGGTCTTTCAGTACAGTCTCTAAATTCAGCTCCTGTTTTACATTTAAGGGCAACCAAAAAAAAATAGAAATGTATTTAGTATTTTGAGAATCGTCAACAATTCACTGTATAAAGGATTTCACCAGACTTACACGCATATACTGTATGTTCAAGCACATACTATATTCACCTATGACACGAAAAAATACGATCGTTCAAAAAATATATATATTCCCTGTTTCTGTGCTTCCAAATTTGATAGGGCCTATAAAAGTTGCGTAAGATTTTAAATGCAAACCTTCGCCATTGTAAACAAGACTTATTCCAGTTGAACATGCAGATTCTATCCAACTAATTACTTCCAATTCTCAGTACATGTGAGCGTTTTCTACTTACACTGTGATTCATCACACAAGGCTGCAATACTTTTTTAGAATCAGGGGAAAAGCTCCCCACCAGTTCTGACACTTCTCTGAGTCTCTTCATCTTTTGAAGAATAGTACTGAAATTAATAAAAGGAGGACTCAGACAATCAACATGATTACACTCTCTTTGTGCCATCCTCTCTACATCTCACTCAAAAGCATAGATTCACACTCATCTCTCCTTCAGATCCTCTATCTGATCCTTAACCATAACCTCTCCATAGGTGTATCTGCTGCCTGGTATGAAGATGACTGCAACAAATTTTCATTTCTCCACCACTCCAGTTTGAGAATACTACAGGAAAAATGACAGCACTCAAAAAAATAGCTTTTTATTTCCTCTAATTCTAACCTGCCACCTATGAAAAGGCTTCCTTGGCATAATGTCATGTTAAACTATTATGTTGTATCTTGCCAGAGTAATTAGAAACATCAACTAGTAACAACAAATTATTTGATTAGCATTTTATACCATGATAATTCACAACTTTCAAGATCAATTCACTGAGTTATTCAACAAAAAGAAACATGTTCTGAGCAGGCCCTGACTCCTGCCAGCTCTCATAAAAGGATGGCATGAAATGTGCACTAATATAATTAGCCATACATTTATAATGTGATTTTCTTCAGACTCATGAGCCAAATTTAGACCATGACTAAATGAACATCAGCAGAGTTTGAAAGTTTCATGTGGCTAAATTTACAGTCCTGCCTGTAGTTTATAAGTCTTGTCTTGTTAGGCTATGAAAAAATCAAGGTCACTCCTAGGTCAAAGTCAACACTTAGTGAGCGAGACTCAGGTCAACAGTGAATAATAAAATGTTTTTCAATATACATCTTTGCTGTCCAATTCTCATTCACTAGCAATAAACCTTTTACAAGCCTAATGATAAGTACTCTAGTTACATCAGGAAATAATTCAATTACTTTAAAACTGTGCTGACAGTCCATTATGGTCCAACTGTGTGAAAAGGACATTTTGGGGTTCTTCATCCTCTATGAAAGTTTGTTAGCTAATAATTCTTGGTAAATGACAGGCCAGACTGCTTAGCAATTGGCATAAGCATTTATTTGAAGAAGTTGGAAAGATGCTACTACTAATGGCAAAAAAGTGGGAAACTTGGGTAAACTTTAAATTGGGAACTAACTTTTAGAATTTTGGGTGGGGGGAGAAAAGAAATGTTCAAATATTCAATGTCAATATTAAATATTCAATATTACAGATTTTGCACTATTTATTTTTACAATGTAAGTGTATTTGTACGTATTCAGATTTCTCGAGTATTATCCATTTTATTATTAAAGCCTGTGTTCAGACTAAATTCCAGTGGCTATCATTTGAAATGTTTCACAGTACATTAAAGTGGCAAAACAATTTTTTTTTATTTGAATAGAAAGTAAAAACGTAAATATTTTCACTCAGATTACATTTTAGGTATTTTGGTTAAACTTTGTAATCAAAGCCTTTTTATATTAGTGCACTTTTCAGCTGATGACTATGAATTCATAACCTTTATTCATCTGTAATATATGAAACAAATAATCTCACCGGGTTAAAATAAGTACAGTATTTCTGCCACGTGTTTGACATTCAGTCACAGAGAGCCTTGTGTAATAATAGTAAATGAAACTCATCTGTCCCCTGATTTGACACTGCTACATTTTTCTACGCATTCATCTTAAGCAGTACCACAAGTCCTCCATGCCCTTCTGAGTGAACAGGGGCTGTGCTTCAATTACTCATAAAGTTACTATGTAGCTCTAATTCCGAATTAAGCCACAGCTCTTTCCCAATCAATAGTCCTCTAGCACTGACCTGTCTTAATATGATAAATTATGCACTTGATGTTTAATTTCCCTACAGATGGAGTATTGACATTGGTTTTAGGAAAGTAGATGTGCGCGTGCCGAAGACATTGTATTTTTAAGGAAAGACTAATATTTACTGTGATATTAAATATTGATATCATTTGCCTGAAATTGGGTCAATACCTTAATCCAGTCATATCCCGAGCCTGTCTGATGGATTGTATAGATTCAGTGTTGAATTGTAATTTTATGTAAGTTCCCACATGGTAAAAATGAATTGCTTTTGAAGAAGACAGAAAGAAAGTAGAAGGCCATGCTCTTGTATGGCCTTGAACATTACCTGTCTGACTAGCCCACATTACATACACTTTTCTTACAGATTTCCATTTTGTCAGAAACTCTGTAGTTAGACATCAATTTCTCTGTTTAATTTGAAGTAGGTGCTTTTAATTTCACTGCTACAGTATATGAAAGTCATAGGAGAGTGTGATGGATTTCTAAACATTTGAGTGCCTCTTTGAACTAATGCACTGCAAGTCCTTCCTTCTCAATTGACAGGGCATCAGCCCACCATAAATCTCATTCATCTCCATCTGATATTAATTAATTTCTCCACATATTCAATATTCTATGCTGCTTTCAAAGGAGAGGAGGCACTATGGACATAGGTCATTTGACTCTGATTTAACTAGGGTGGACAAGGCAGGAGGCAGAGTGGTGGGTGGGTGTATGGAGGATATTCACAGACAGCATAATTAACTAATGAGCATGCCCCTGTGAGCAAATCCATGACTGATGGTCTGCCTGATTGGCTGGGATGCTAGTAAGAGGGCAGAATGTTCCCATCCATTCTCTGACCCAGTGCTGACTGACAGGTTTCTGTCTTTCTCTCCCTCCATTAACCAGAAGCCCAATGGTGAGATTCCAGTAGGTCAGGGCAACTTATGTTTGATAAATCAAGCCTTATTAGGCTGACAAGACATTAGATGGTTGGGGTTGACAAGGGTTTGGAAGAGATTGCTCAACATGAATGACATGTTTAATGGATTTATTTGTATCTTCCTCATCCTGTGATATGGGGGTGGTGCCAGAAGTCCTTTATGATTAGAACATTGTATTGTATGTATGGCCAGTTGGTGCAAATAAGCTAACAGTGTTAAGAATTCCATCTCTTTTAGCATCTACATTGTCTTATTTGCTGTGAACAAATGGCTTAATTTGCTTGGTCTTGTTCCTCTGTTTTACTTTTTGTGAAGCCAAAAGAGCACCACCAACATTTATTTATTTATTTATTTTGCCTTCAGCTGCTCCCTGTTCATGGTCGCCACGGTGGATATTTCACACCGCATGCCCTCCCTGACTCAACCCTCCAATTTTTATCCAGGCTCTGTATTGGCACTCAGAGCTAACTCTTCAGTGGCTGGGTTAGCACACTGCACAGGAATCGAACTCAGTCCATGGCAATGAGGGAGCGGGATCCTGCTACTAGACTACCTGGGGACTACCCCCAACATTATATAAGTAAAAACAACCAGAATGGTTTGATAAAGAAGCAACATTCAGTTAACTTTCACATTAAATGTCAGAAAGGGGGAAACGGTTCCGTTTTGGTTTTGGTTTTTATCAGCGCTTCAGTTTTGGTGAGCCTGTGCCTATTGTAGCCTCAGATTACTTGTCTGAAAAGGGTGAAACACAATGTTGTCTTCTGTTATAGACTATTTGCCTCAAGGATGTATATTTTTTATATGCTTTTCAGCTTATCACATTATACAAAGGACATTATTTACATTTACATTTTTTTATTGTCCAGTGTTCACCCAAATGAGGATGGGTTCCGTTCTGAGTCTGGTTCCTCTCAAGGTTTCTTCTTCATATCATATCAGGTAGTGTTTTCTTGCCCCATCACCTCAGACGTGCATATTAGGGATAAATAGTTTTATTGTTTACTTGGTGATTGTCTTTTAAACTGCTTTGAGACAATGTCCATTGTTGAAAGTGCTATACAAAACAAATAAAGTGAATTTAAAAAATGGATCATAGTTATAAATACTTAAATGGCCTTTAAGTACTTAAACCATGGTTAAGTGGTTAGCACGTTCACCTCACACCTCCAGGGTCGGCGTTCGATTCCCGCCTCTGCCTTGTGTGTGTGGAGTTTGCATGTTCTCCCCGTGCCTCGGGGGTTTCCTCCGGGTACTCCGGTTTCCTCCCCCGGTCCAAAGACATGCATGGTAGGTTGATTGGCATCTCTGGAAAATTGTCCGTAGTGTGTGAGTGAATGAGAGTGTGTGTGTGCCCTGCGATGGGCTGGCTCTCCGTCCAGGGTGTATCCTGCCTTGTTACCCGATGACGCCTGGGATAGGCACAGTCTCTCCGTGACCCGAGAAGCGGTAGAAAATGAATGAATGAACTATTAACTCAAGCAATTAACAAATAACTAAAGCTCTTGTTATGTATCTGCATGATTTTATACATTGTGTTGTTGCCAGATGATTGGCAGAATGTATAATTAGTGTATTTTTGATCTTTACTAAACTGTTGCCCCAAAGAAGGAAGCACATCATTTTAAAGGATGACTTTGTAATATGCATTACAATCAAGCATCCTGTTCAGAGCCTTGGCCTCAACCCCACTGAACACCTCTGGAATTCTGACTATACACCAGGAAGAAATCCAGCATCCTGTACAGCGCCTTGACCTCAACCCCACTGAACACCTCTGGAATTCTGACTATAGACCAGGCTTTCTTGCATGACATCAGTGCCTGACCTCAATACTGCTCTTGTAGCTAAATGAACACAACGCCTCCAGCTACACTCCATCTAAACCTATTGGAAAACATTTCTGGATGATTGGAGCTTATTATAAGAGCAAAAGCTAAAGCTAAATCTGTTCTAAATCTGGATTCAACAAGCACCTTATAAATGTGACAGTCAGGTGTCAACAGGCATAATATAATGTAGTTTTCATAATAGCAACAGTGAGAAAATAGTTTTTAGCACTCAATACTGTGACCAGCCATAACATATTATAAGTCTGTATGCAATTAGGAATGTACAGTATATATATTGTTATACCTTCAGTAGGATAGCTCCAAATATCTGGTACTGTAACAATTGTCATCCATGGACATTAAACAATGTCTATCTTACATTATACAAAACAATTTCAATGCATTCTTGCATCTAAGATAAAAGATGACATGAATATGTCTGGATTTTTTATAATATTGAAAACATTCTTCCACTCAAAATAAAGTCCCTATTGATGCAACTAGACAAAAAGTCAACCTTGAAGTGTTGCTACTAGACTTGATTGAAAAATTCCAGAAATGCCTTCAAATTATAAGGAAATTGTATTTTGACCATTTGGTGAATGAATGTTAATACATTTAAATCTCAGACCACAATCCCCATAGGACAAAAGTTTTTACTTTTTATTCTTTGCCCGGATCATATAATTCGATATGTTAATTACAGAAATCAAAAGGGGTTTCTAAGAAATGGTTGGAAAGTACAGTGGAGTGGTATTGTCATTGGTGTAGTGTTTGAGAAACTTGCTTTGAAAGGACGCAGATGGTGAATCGAAGTCTGATCATTCGTTTTTCCCAATGTCCTGTCTGTCATTTTGAGTCAGCCTGCAGTGACGCACTTTCTCAGAAACTAAGCCCAAGGTGTTGCATTACTCTGTGTGATCTGGGCTGATTGCATTGTGCTGTGAAGTACTCAATCTGACACTGAATTGCATAAAACAGATTGATGCTGCTATCGGGTTCAATGCCAGTAGAAGCCAGGATGATGTGCAATAAGTTAAACAAAATATAAATACAAAAAAATTTCCTAGATCAGTTTTGGGCTTATTCCTATTCTATCTGAAATGCAGCTATGTCTTTTTTCAGAAATTGTATTGCATTATTATTATTATTATTATTATTATTATTATTATTATTATTATTATTATTATTATTATTATTATTATTGTTATTTTTGTTATTATTGTTATTATTGTTATTATTATTATTATTATTATTATTATAAAAAGACCTTGTAATAATATCATCATGAAGTGTAACTTCACTTGAATATTATCGTATTTTTGTTTTGCTTAGTTTCTTTGTAAAGTGTGTTTAAGAACGAGTTTGACACAATGAATCAGGCCATGGTTACTTAAGTATTTTAATCTTAATAGAATTTAGTCATTTTGTTATGTT
Organism: Tachysurus fulvidraco; assembly: GCF_022655615.1. Taxonomy (NCBI): domain Eukaryota; kingdom Metazoa; phylum Chordata; class Actinopteri; order Siluriformes; family Bagridae; genus Tachysurus; species Tachysurus fulvidraco. The sequence continues at coordinate 9,388,536 of NC_062520.1, read as the reverse complement.
GCAAACTGACACTACAATCGTTCTTATTCATTTAATAATTTACACTTAGTACCCCATGAATATAAAGTGAAAACAGAATTCTAGAAATGTCTGTAATGTATATAAAAGAAAAAAAAACTGGAATATCACATGCACATAAGTATTCAGACCCTTTACTCAGTACTTAGTTTAAGCACCTTTGGCAGCAATTACAGCCTTGAGTCTTTTTGGGTATAACGCAACAAGCTTTGCATACCTGGATTGGGGGATTTTCTGCCTGTCTTCTTTGCAAATCCTCTCGAGCTCAGCATGGTCAGATAGGGAACCTCCTCAATGGACAGCCATTTACAGGTCTCTCCGGAGATGTTCAATAGGGTTAGAGTCAGGGCTTTGGCTGGGCCACTCTAGGACATTCACAGAGTTGTCCCTAAGCCACTACTCTGTTGTCTTGGCTGTGTGCTTAGAGTCAGTGTTATGTTGAAAGGTGAACCTTCAGGACATTCTGAGGTAATGAGCAAAGTGAAGCAGGTTTTTATTGGAGATATCTCTGTTCTTTGCTCCATTCAGCTTTCCCTCAACCCCCACCAGTCTCTCAGTCTCTGCTGCTGAAAAACACCCCCACAGAATGATGCTGCCACCACCATGCTTCACTGAAGGGATTGTATTAGGCAGGTGACAAGCAGTGCCTGGTTTTGTCCAGACATAACATTTATAACTAAGGCCAAACAGTGCAATCTTGGTTTCATCAAACCAGAGAATCTTGTTTTTCACAGACTGAGAGTCCTTCAGGTGCTTTTTTGCAAACTCAAAGCAGGCTTACATGTGTTTTGCACTGAGGACAGGCTTTTGTCTAGCCACTCTGACATAAAGCCCAGTTTGGTGGAGGTCTGCAGAGTCCTCCATCTCCATTGCTCAGTTTTGCAGGGTGACCAGCTCATGGAAGAGTCCTGGTTGTGCCAAACTTCATCCATCTGAGAATTATGGAGGCCACTGTGCTCAGCAATAATCAAGAGAAATAGGAGGCATCTGAGCTAAATTGCAGGTGTATCTGCAAAGGGTCTAGATACTTATGTACTTTTATTTTTTTTTTACTTTTATGAATTTATTATTAAATTCTGATTTCTAAAAATTACTGACAGAAATTATACTTCCTAATAACCTCAGTGTACTAAACTACTCCATTAATCTGATCCATTATTGTTTCTATGGTAACATTACAGTGACTTGTATTACAGATACTCCACATATGTCTATTTTGACAAAACGTTGTTTTACAGATGATATATATATATATGAAAGAAGACTGCAGTCATGTTTCAGTGCTTTCAGAGGAATTAACTGGGGAATTGATCTATATGACATTTCAAAGCATTTCATAGCATAAACCAATATTTCTCATGTATGTTAACATGAAATGTAACTCTAATTGGTTAAAAGATACAACGTGGTGTTCAAGAAAACATTTGAAATACCTGGAAAACTACTATGGTATAAGACACCTGAATAAAACACTTCAGGACGTACAGTTTGGCCACAATCCCCCACCCTGTTGTTGATTATTTGATTCTATTTTGGTAAAAGAAAATGCTCCAAGCTAAAACTGAATACATGAAAATTATAAAACGTGTTGTTTTTGTTGAAAACACATCAGTATAGTTAATGGAGTTTAGATAAAACTTAAGTATTAATTTTTTTATTATTATTATTATCAGACCTTAGAGTAATTACTGATGTCAATACAAACATCAATAATTGTCTGTTTGCTTTGGGTAAGAGGTGCAAGTGTTTAAATTGAAAATGTCTAAAAGTTGAAAATTCAAGACAAAATAACCATTTTGCTCTGGTAACAAAAAAAAATGAAAATACAGAAATGTAGAATGTATAATTAATTCAATATTTTCAATGCACCTGTCACAACCAGGATGGAAGGAGACAGACCCATATGCAGGATACTTCAAATGTATGGGGTTTTAATAAATAATAAAGACAAAGACAATAAATGACGAGAACTAAAGCAATACAGATGACGACACTTAACAATGACTAGGGTAAACAAACGTAACTAACATGACTAAACATAACTAATAATGGCTCACATTTATACCGAAGATAATGAGATACAATTAGGATCAGGTGTGGATACAGGAAGGAGCAGACGAAGGCGGGCAGACACGTGACAACCAACAACAACAGTAGCACATGGCCAGAAGTCCGGGCTGATCCCTGACACCACCATTTTAACAGAATTTTAATGACAATAAGAAAGGAAAATGAGTTGCTCTTAACTATAATAAACCATTATAAAATCACAACAGGAGGAGTAAAACTCCTTGAAAGCATGCCGACAATGTGCCAAATCTGTAGCTTAGTACTGATATTTTATTTCTCAACACATTCCAAATGATGTCAAATAAAAATCCAATTATTTCCAGCTGCCATGCTAACATACCTGTGACAGCCAAAAAAATGGAAGTGTCAGATGTAATATTGTGTTGTGTAGCTGCTTCGCCAGCACTCTAGCATATTTGTTTCAGACAAGCAGGATAGCAAGAGCGTCGTTTTCACCTCTGGAACATCATTGCTCGTCGTCAGATGATAATCGTATGCGTAATAATAAATCTTTCAATTTACAGGTGAACTCTGTTCTGTTCTACATGGTTTAAATCACCAGGTAGCCACGCTACACTCAAATTAAAGAGAGTGGGTAAATATGGAGTGACATACATAAACATTGAGAAAAAGAAAGTGTGTGTGTGTGAGTGTGTGTGTGTGTGTGTGTGTGTGTGTGTGTGTGTGTGTGTGTGTGTGTGTGTGTGTGTGTGTGTGTAAGAGGGAGAGAGAGAGATGTAGGGTAAGTATCATGCTGTGTAAAACAAACGATGTGTTTGTGAGCTGCAGTCCTGTGTTTTTGGACTGAGAACCATAAAATTATTAGGTCAGCTAAAGCACAATAGCATTCAATATTTCATCATTGTGGTCAGTAATAACACGGGTAATTAGAAAGTAACAACAGGGCAATGGCAATACTTTAATTGAAATTATGTAAATTGTCAGAGCATGACCACAGCAATGTTCTAAAATATGTGTTATGAATGGAAAGAGAGAGGACGAATATTTGTCTTAGAACACAATGCATGTAAATGTCACCAATAACTGTTCATTTCTAAAGGCTAATCATTGTGCAATCCTGTGCCCTGTAACTTCTGCTATCCCAGCTTCTTCTTAGAGAGGTGATTTTAAAAAGAAATTTGCATGGGGAAAAAATCAATATAAGATTTATCACATATTATCCCACAGAGCTCTTACACTGTTCAGAAGACGGTGATTCAATTCATATACCAGAAGCTCTGGTAGTTGTTCTACAGTATACAGTATACAGTACATATACAGTAGACATACATTCTAAACGTTTACTAAACGTAGTAACAACCCATTCATTGGGACTTGTATGGCAGAAATAATTATGTCTAAGTGCCAACAGGATCTTTTCAAGTGTTATTATTTTACAACTGAAGCTTTCTGTTTATAGGAGATGTTTAATTAACATTTATAAATGAAGAATTCAGTCAGTGTTAATGCTATAAGGTAAAACTCTTGCTTTAACCTTTCTGCCTCAGAGGAAGTTCATATGGTGTTCACAATTCATATGGTGTTTCTGAATTATGTGACACAATTTTTTTTTTTATCTATGAGATTCAAAAAACAGGAAGAGAAGTTAGAAGCCAGCGAGGAAACAACTGTCTATTGCTTTTACAGTAAAACGAGATATCACCTGTTTCATGGACGTTCCACAGCATTAAATGGATAAAACAGGACAACATGTTCTTCCTCAAGTAAATAAAAATATAAGCAACATTTTGGCAAATTACTGTGCAATAAGAAATGTATAACGTGATGTCCTGTTAAGTTGAGATATCTAACGATCACTGTGCCTACACATTACATCAAAAGTCATGTTGTCGTTTTTGTCATTGCTGTCTAACTTACTGTATATAATAGCAGCAATAGTACTCTGTGAGCTTCAGAAGCTGTTAGGAGTTTGTAAGAAATAACAAATACACGCATAAACCTAGCTTGCTCTTTAAAATATGTGCAATATTGTACATATACATATAGACCTAATCGCTTTAATATGAAGACCTGGATACTTGCACATTTATGGACTAGCCGAATCAGCAGATCATGTTGCAGGAGCACACTGTAGAAATTCAAAGCTGATACAGGTCAAGAGCTTCATTTAATGCTCACATTAAGCATTACAATAGGAGAAAATGGGATCTCCGTGATCATGGCATGGTTGTTGGTGTCAGACGGGCTGGTTTACGTATTTCAGAAACTGCTGATCTCAAGGGAATTTCACACAACAGTCTCTTACACAGAATAGTGCGATAAACAAAAAACACCCTGTTTGTGGAAAGTCTGCAGGCTAAAACACCTTGCTGATGAGAGAGTAAGAAGAGAGAAAGACCAGACTGGTCTGAGCCGATACGAAGTCTATAGTAACTCAAACAAGCACTCTTTACAATCATCATGTGCAGCATCTCAGCGTGTACAACACATCAAACCTTGAGGTTCATGAGCTACAACGGCAGAAGACTAGATCAGGTTCCACATCTATCAGCCAAGAACAATAAACTGAGATTATCATAGGCACAAATTGGGCACCAAACTGGGCAGTTAAGGTTTCTTTTTTAATCTTCTCTTGCTCAGTTACTGTGACACAGTGCCCACTTTAGCTTTATTTTCTTCTGAGGTCTTTTATCAACAAAGTGTTGTCACTGACAGAACCGTCGCTCACTGTGAATGTGAAACTCCCAGCAGATCTGCAGTTTCTAAAACACTCAAATAAACCTGTCTGGCACCAACAACCATGCCAGGTTTAACATCACAATGATCACACTTTTGCTTCCTTCAGTTGTTTGATATGAATTTTAACTGAAGATCTTGATCTGTATCTGCATTATTTTTTTCCATTGTGATGCTGCCTCCTTATTGACTGATTAGATAACAATATGAATATTCAGTTGTTCAGCTGTTCCTAATAAAGTGGATGGCGACCAAAGTTGCACTGTCGGTGCTATGTGTAAAAATACTGCAGCTTTTTTTATTTGGATAGCAACAAATTCACATAATTTTTTTTAAAGATATCAACAACAAAATAATAATAGGAGCTGAATATTTCTGCTAGAAAGGTGAAAGGTGCAAACGGCAAAGCAAAGCTGGTAAATTAAACACAATGAGGAATAAAAATCACATGCGGATGAAATTAATGAGTGTGTAAGACACTCCTTCACTTTCACTCCTCAGCATCCCCTAAGCCTAACAGAAAGGTCTGCAATCAATTTTAAAACACCATGAAGCAGAGCTGGCACGTGGCATCATACATCAGCAGCACCTACTATTCTCAATGAAGGACGTTATTCACTGTTTTAAAGGAGGAGGTCTCGACTCATGAAACTCCCCGCTGATGCCTCCGCCAGCTCCCTGCGTGGACCGAGAGGAATCCACTCTGACCAATCTGCAGACTCAGGCGTTCCTTGGCCCATGATGTACGGCTTTTGCTAGAGGCTGTAGTTCAGAGAGGAAAAGCGAGCCTCCCTCTATTGCCGTTAATGATGATCAAACAGGTTGTGGCGATGGCTACATGCCCCCCGCGTCTGTCTGCTCTTCATGCCAAACAAATTATTCTAATGCTGCAAGCATGAAATTAAACCTGCAGGGAGGGATGTGCTCGCTCAGCCCAAGCCTAGCTAAAGAAGTGTGTGTCTGTGAGTGTGTGGGTGTGTGGGGGGGATGTTTATTCATTCTTATCATAGACCTTTCATACGTATTATCTGCATAAGTTTGCACCAACCGTTCATGTTTATCTTTGAAAATTCTCTGTTTCTCTGATCCCAATTCTCTTATTATACCAAGCCCAGGATAACATTCTGATTAACCACTTTCTGCTCGCTGTGAATATGTGGCTCTGTGTGTTCATGTTTTTATATCTAGCTGGGCACTTAATGTCTTCATAAGGATAAGAATATCTGGAAGTATATTTGAAAATTCTGGGATATGTGTAAATATATTGGATATGAATTATGATAGTTGGCTGGTCCAAAGGTTTTTAGTTACAAAAAATAAAAGAGCCAAATAATGTACTATTGATTAATGAGATTAAGGGTGAGGTTAGCTTTAGGTGTAGCTTAGCTTTACTTTGCTGCATTAATAATAAATGATCTGAATAGGAAGTCCTCACAACGATACTAAAACAACTGTGTTTGTCTGTGTATCTGTGTGTGTGTGTGTGTGTGTGTGTGTGTGTGTGTGTGTGTGTGTGTGTGTGTGTGTGTGTGTGTGTGTGTGTGTGTGTGTGTGTGTGTGTGTGTGTGTGTGTGTGTGCGCACGGAGAAAGGTCCAAACTGAGCATTGCCGGAGGACAGGATTGTGTGCAGATGAGACCCAGAAAAGCTCTGACCTGAAATCATAAGATCTCGCCTGAAATTGCTTTCCCAGTGTCTCATATTACCTGGTGGTTCAGTATACTGAATAGATAGATGAATAAATGGAGGTGAGTGTAAGTAGTTAGAGAGATAACAAACATCTAGATACATATACAGACCTTCTGCTGTTGCTCTATAAAATGTTGGTTTTCAGGCAGCACTACTTCCACCAGCAGTTCACAGTTAAGACAAATGAGTGAGAATGTGTGCAGAGGGTTACTATGGTTTCTGATATGAGAAGCTGTTTGTGGCCCAGCTGTTCTGTGCAGCTGCTGCTCAGTGCCGTGTTCATTAGCTCCCTTCACAGGCCACTCGCTCCACATTCAGGCCCAGCCAAGGATGAATTCAAGGCAATCACAATAATAGGTTGGCCAATCAGGCTAAACTGTCTTCAGATGCAATTATTTCTGGCCTGTTTTTCACCAAGAATATGTCAGGACCTTGAAAAGGCACCCGGACTCCTGTGCAATAGGTGTGAGTCAGAGGTATCAGAGTCTAGCCCTGGATGGCCAGTAAACATGTCATGGATGGTTCATCAAACATGTCAAATTCAGACAATGAAGAATATGAAACACACAATAATCTGTTTTGCATAACTGACCTTCATTAGAAACCTTAATGTAAAACCTCACCTTGGAACACAATTGTTTTTTTGTTTTTTTTTTCTATTCAAATATTTGTTATGTGCTTTTTGATTCTGGTGTTAATTTGTTGGCTTATGCTGTGTATTCATTATTTTGCTGGGGTGACATTGCGTGAGCATTTACACTGAGGTTTAATAGGAGTAAAAACATAAGGAATTATGGTCATATTTCAGTGTTAAAAACAACAGAGCAAGAACTTTATTTCTATGTCATATTAATGCGAAATCAGAGCTAGAAATAGTGGAGACAGCGAATGCTGGCCTTAAAGCTCCAGAAATGCGTCCTGTCTCTGATGAATTTCTGCTTCACACCCAATGTTGCTGGGAGACAGGAACTGCTGAAGGTGCTGTATTAAACCCAAATTTAAACCCAGGATTTATTAAACTGTAAGTGCTACAATGAAAATAATATCTATGGAATAAACCAACTTTAAAAATGAGTAATTACAGGAGTCCTGCTTTGCAGTGCTGCTGTCAGTTTAAAGTAAGATATATCATACTGTGTTAAAAATCAGCAAATCATTATGTTGTAAATGTTTATTTTATGACTTCTGCATTATTCTGTTTGTAAAAACATTTAGATTCTAAACATTATCAACAAAAAGAATTAATGTTACAGGAAAATGTTTAAATGGCAGTAAAGAATGCAACATACTACATAATACACCACTTTTCAGACAAAAATCAAATCTATTTATCTGCGCACACGCACACACACACACACACACACACACACACACACACACACACACACACACACACACACACACACACACACACACACACACACACAAATATTGTATATTGTAGATGTTCGTTTGCTGCCAATGTAGTGGTGTCTTCTTGTTCACATAGGTTACTTATCTCTTTCCAAGATGCATGGCTTTGTTTGGAGTCTATCAGAGCTATAGTACACACTTGTTTAAATTGCAACTTGCAGTACATGGAGATGTGGTAGCTCAGTGGTTAAGGTGTTGGGCTACTGATCGGAAGGTCATGGGTCCGAACCCCAGGTCCACCAAGCTGCCACTTATGGGCCCCTGAGCAAGGCCCTTAACCTTCAGTTGTAAGTCACTCTGGATAACGGTGTCTGCAAAATGCCGTAAATGTAAGTATATTATAATCAGCGCACTTTTTAAAATCTCATTTGGGTACGATACATGTCACATGTATGCTGTTTAAACGTCACGCATCGCCAATTTAAAATGCATTCCAGCATTTCTGTGGGATAAGCTCCAGATCCACCATGACTTTGACCAGGATAAAGCGCTCACTGAAGATGAATAAATGAATGAATAATTACCTCTTATACGGAATTTGTACCATACACCATTCTTAGACCCCCAGAGGGACAATCAAAGTCATTATTGTCTTTGAGTGTAGAGGAATCTAAAATCTAATCCAAAGTCACCCTACAGAAACATGTAAGGCATGTTATAGAGAAGTACTGGTTTGTTCTACTATCTTTTAATCTCTACTACTAATTAAGCTTGCTTTATAATTCAGACTGGCTCTCTGTTGTGGTAATTGATTGCATTTAAGCTTTTGTATCACTGCCAGCTGAGTTTCTCCCCATGACAGCATAGGGGAGAGTTTATTGGCATGCACCACAACTGTGCAATCAAAGAGCATGACCAAGAAATGTTTATTAAAATACAAAGTTTTCTTTTACTCATTGTGTTTTAAATTATGCAGGATTTAACACTGTGAAAAACACTTTCAGTGAAACAGCACAACAGTACTGTTTTATGATTTATGTACGCTACTGAATATTTATTTAAATCTAGTGGGTAGAACATTTCTTTGCATTAATGATTGCTTTAATCTAATGTAGCCAATGTTTGTTGGCAAACTAGCTAAGAGGTCCAGTGTTGGCTCCCAGATTAAACAGAAAAGTGAAATTCATGTCCAAACCAATCTGCATGGAAAGCCTTGATGATAGCGCATATGGTCCTGCCATAAACAAAATATTGCTTACATCGGTTTTCTTCTCTCATCCTGCCTCTGAAATAATTAATGAAAAAAAAATAAAAAATCAGCCCACACATTTAGTCACAAATTTTGAGTTTGGATAAAGAACTCATATAAAGGTTGTATGTAACGTATTTTTTTCCTTCCTGGACTCAACTATATATATATAGTCCAAAAATAAAATGAAAAAAATACTTCAAAAATATCAATACTCCAAAAAATATCAATAATTTAAAAAAAATCAATACTCCAATTTTATTGGAGTATTGATTTTTTTGAGTATTGATATTTTTTTTGGATTATTGATTTTTTTTTTGAATATCAATATTTTTATTGATATTCAATACTCCAAAAAAATCAATACTTCAAAAAAAATCTATACTTAAAAAAATTAATACATCAAAAACATCAAAAATAAATAAAAGAATATCACCCATCAGTAGAGATGGAAATGTAAACGAAAGAAGGAAAGAAAAAAAAAAGCTTCATATTTATGTTTCTGCATATAAATAAATAAATCTGTAAATTAGGTGACGAGCGGTTCGGTCCCCGGAGGCTGCGCGCGCGATGTAATTAAAACGTTTCCGTCTAGCACGCGCCGCCGAGTGTGACGCAGCACAATGCAGGTGTTGGTCTCGCGGGGGAACAAAACCTACGGAAACGACAGGAAAGGCACGTGCGTGCTTGTGTGGGTGCGTGCATGCGCGCGCCTTTGAGAGTGGCTTGAGACTGTAGTATTGCATCTCATCCTGTTATCCTGCACTTTTAATCTAAGCTTTTGTGATAATAAAAAAAAAATAATAATCCCACGGCCCAACAGGCACAACTGGAGATCAGAATGTTTGATGTTTGTGCCTAAGTTGTACCTGTAAGACTTAATGCTACTGAACTTCTGCCCAATCAATGCATTTCTAACACGATTGCCAAGTTTGACTAACTGTTTTCAGGACGTCCCCAAATGCATTATAACCCTGTGCTACTCTTGCTGTTAAAACTTAGTTATGTTTTTCAACCCAGAAGTGGTGTGTCTAGATTTTTTCCATAAGGATGAAAGGAGGGTTTAACAGCGGACTATGTGGTAAATGTTCATACTTGCACACACATTTGCAAAGTTTAACAGTATAATGTTCCTTTTGCACCAACACTGTGTTGGATGTATGGAATGACATCAGAAAAAATCTACAAACACGGGTGTATAATATAAAAGTTTTAGTTATGCAGGCATGCAATTTCCTCTAGGTTTCTCTGTGGTTCACAAAGATGAACTAATTGTGGTGCTCAATACCTATGAACGCCTGGGTTTATAGTGTACATCGATATGATGTTCCATCTCCACCGCTGATCAAAACATGCCTTTTTTTCTAAAGAACGTGACAAGCTGAACTAATCATGTCGCACAGCATGCAGCACTGAGACTGTATAGCTTCCGCACTTGATGAAGACCACACAGTAGTCTGTAGCAGCAATCCCCAAACATTCATTTTCAAAAGGACCAGGTGTTGCTTTTCTGGAAAGTTCCAAGGCTAAAAAACAAACATGCTGAACGCTTTGGCTAAACAACCCAGAGTCTGCCTTTTAAACAATGCAAATGTGAAATAACCGCAATTAAGAATATTGGCAGTACAAGGATTTGAACTGTCTGATCAGCAGCCCAAAGCCTTAACCACAGTGGCACCAACACCTACAGTAGAAAACCTGCTTGTTTTATGCCTGATAACAGATTAGATCAATTCCTAAAGCACTACAATGATTGCTTAAATCAATATGAGTTAGATATGATTAATTGAGTTTGGAAGTAATAGACATTAATATCAGGGTGGAATTTTGCATAGTTTTCCCCTTTTTTAAGGTTCCCCCATTTCTCCCACTTCCCAAAAATGTCCTTGATGGATTGGTAGAGCAAAATTGCTCATAGGTGTGATTAATGTTAATCAATACATCCTGTGATAAACTGTCATCTCATCCAGGGTGAAATGAATATGTGAATGTTTCGTAGTGCCTGGTAATCTGTAGGTTTATTGAAAACTTACAGCCATATAGATGGTGATTATTTAAATCAATATGAACTAGGTATGATTAATTAAACATGTGTGATTTGCATAGAAGTAACATCTGGGAACATTTCCAATCAGGCAACACTGATGCCTGTTATCAGAAGGAAAACCAAAGAAATGCTCAGAGTGCTTAGCGGAACTTGCTATGTCATTCATCTTTTTCTTTTCCTTCTTTTTTTTTTTTTTTTTTTTGATGTTATGCTTTCTTTCTTTTTTTTTTTTTTTGCTTGCAGATGAGAAACCTGACTGAGAGGATGAGTTGCTTTTATCGTCTTTCTTCAGATGAGCCCAGCAGTCGACAAGAGAGGAAACAAAGCATTAAGATGTTCCCAGATTCAATTTGAGTGGAGCCAAATTCTCAGTGTAGACTACAGTTTCCTTTACCCCTCTTTGTTCCAGCAGGAAGGCACATGATGCTTTGCAGTTGTAATAGCCTATTTAGAGCATGATGTTAAATTTCCTCCCATTTTGAAATGAAACATGTAACCTCAGATTGATCCGGCATCAGCACAGTTTTATATACAGAGACGGTGGGGGGAGGTGGAGGTGACTCACTGAAGATGCTTACAAAAACATCACTGAGCACACGCACATTTAACGGAACTACTGCACAGCCCTCTAGTGGTGCGTAATTGGTACTACTTGGCTTCCAAGCAAGTGTCATTTCCATGTCCAGAGTGGAGAATAATGTTGTTTCATAAATATTGATGCACATACCTGCTGTCAAGGTACAGACTGCATTTAGGTCTACAGCTTAAATAATCACAGCACAACACAGCTCTTAATATGATGTAGTTTTCAATAGATGGGCTTCCTCTGGATATGAAACTTGAGAGCTTTATTCTAAGCCAAAACCCAATTCCAGTCCATGATGTTAATCTAGTGAAGGGCAGAGAAAGATTGGAAGAAGAGAAATAATTTAATATCCAAGCCTTCCATGGTATTTCTGCACATTAGTAATGCTCTCTGTGCAAATTACCGTGGTGAGAATGTTCATGAATACCAACACATTAAATAGGATTTGCAGTATCACAATCATGGACTGCCATTTTGCCAAATCCCAGAACACTCTACATTGGATCTTTGGCTCAGTGTTCCTCCGGATTGTCCTGTAGGCATGCATGCAATAGGTAAAAAAAAAAAAAAAGAAAAAATGAAAAAGAAAAAAGAAAGAAAAAAAAAGAATTACAAACTCAACATTGCCCCCTTCTGTCTGTTTTGAGCTTAAATAAGATCAAAACGTTTGCTCTTTGTGCAGACCACAGCTTGTCAGCTTTTAAGTGTTTCCATCTTTAACACATTACAGCACATGCTGTCAACATGCAAAATGTCACGATTTGTTTATTTTATGCCACTTAGTTATCCTGTTTATTTACCACAGAGTTTGAGAAAAAAAAAGAGATATAAAGACTGAGGGCATGTTCTTATACACTGAAGCAGTTCGAGTTTTAGTTTAGAGAATGTATGCAAATGGTTTACTATCAGTTTTCGGATACATATGAAACTCCTTGTGCACAAATCTGCAGCTCCACAATGTTTAGGACCTCTAAAGAAACGAATAAGAGCTGCAAAGCCCTTCATCTGCAGTATCAAAGCATGCCCACTAGGTGACTATACTGACCGGCATTTCATATTATTTCTGTTTAGGTTTGATTTCAGAATACTGAGAAATGTGTTAGAAAATTGCAAAATTTTCCATTTTTCCATTATTTATTTATTGTCTGTCTGTTTGTCTATCTATCTATCTATCTATCTATCTATCTATCTATCTATCTATCTATCTATCTATCTATCTGTCTGTCTGTCTGTCTGTCTGTCTGTCTGTCTGTCTGTCTGTCTGTCTATCTATCTATCTATCTATCTATCTATCTATCTATCTATCTATCTATCTATCTATCTATCTATCTATCTATCTAGTAGTAGAGTAGTAGTAGCAGTAGCAGCAACATCAGAAGTAGTAGTAGTAGTAGTAGTAGTAGTAGTAGTAGTAGTAGTAGTAGTAGTAGTAGTAGTAGTAGTAGTAGTAGTAGTAGCAGTTTTAGCAGTTGTAGTATAACCAGCAGCAAAAGCAGTAGTAGGAGCATAGGAGCAGTAACAGTAGTATGAACAGTAATATTAGTAACAGCAACAGCAGTACTAGTAGTTGCAGTTTTAGTAGTAGCGGCATTTCAGTAATTGTAAAACCTGATGATTCCTAAGCTGCAAATGTTTATTTATTTACAGAATGTGTGGTGTGTCTTTGCTGTCTTTAATATTCGTTCTTATATAAATGGAAATTGTACAAAAGGTTAGATTTATTATGAAATATGAAACCTACTAAGGGCACAAAGTATGCTTCATTTTTGCATGTTTATTCAGAAGGAGAAGCTGCTACTATCCTCAGACAGCTGAAAAGGCTTGTGTTCTGATTTGGCTCTATAAAAGCCAAAGCTATTATAGAGGCAGATGCTCATTTTTTTATTAATCCAGATCATTTGCATGGTTCAGTAACATAGGCAGTTAGTCAGCACACCAGAGTTTATTACACCAGCATGAATCATATGCTGTGTAAGTAATAGTCCTCTCAGGATTGAATGGCAGATTTGGTGTGGAAAGCCTTGTATGGCCATGGTTTTGAGTTTTATATACCTCTGCCCTTAAATGCTTATTATATGTGATTAAAAAACGAATGGTTTTGGGTATGAATAATTTACATATTGCCTGTCAAATATAATCAAAACAACTGTCATACAGCAGCTTTTGATTAATGTCTCTCATTTCCCTTCCTTGTCCTGTCCTATAGAGCCCCACACTGCAGAAACTTCATCTGACTTCAATGCTGCCCAATGGATCATTTCATATGTCTGGTTTGATATCTTTATCTTTTGGAAGAAAACTGTGGACAATTAGACCTACTCAAATACAGTAGGAAAAAAGTGATGCTGGTCAGTGTATTTGTTCCATCTGAAAATGAGGTCTGTTTGATGATTGTTCAATGTTTACATCTAAATTATGGTTGTATGATCTATATTTGTAGGGTTATTTCATGCCACCTGATACAATACTTGAAAAATAGTTCAAATTCAATAAATAAATAAATAAATAAATAAATAAATAAATAAATACAGACATAAAAACCTTCATGTAGAGACTACATCAGTAAGCTAAATATTTTTTATGTAGCTGATATAAAACATACTGTACACCGCAGTGCTAATTATGTAGTAACTTTAAGTAACAATTTATGCGTAACTAAATATGCAGTGGCTGGTTGCATCTGAACTGCTTGAGTAGCCTATAATAAATATGAAATCCATGCAGATGAACACTCCAAAAACATTTTCTCAGGCTCAATAATTCATGAGAAATATGTAAGATCAAACACAATGTTGTAAGGAAATGCCTTTGGTCTTCCTGAAATATTAATGGCAGGGTTTGGCAAGAATGAGATGTGCAATACGATTATGTACATAGTCCAATACAGTTAAAGTAAGAAAAATATTAATCTTGTCAAATCACTTCTGACTGTGCACACTTTGATATGCTGTTATAGGAAAATAATGACATTGCAGTGCTGTGAGGTGGTCCAATATGAAGTTGAGTTATTATCACCAATAATAATGTTGATTATTAAATTTCTATGACAACGCATGCCAGAATATTTTATACCAGAATTATTTGTCAATAATTATAAGTTTAATGTTGCAAAAGATTTGAAGTATTGTTACTCTTACATTCATCAGACTCTTTTTTCTTTCTCTTCAAGTTAATAAGACAGAAAAAAATACAGATTGTCATGAACAAGATAAAAAGAAGTTAGTTCAGACTTTTACAAAACATTTGAACTAGAGACTCATTCCAAAATGCAAAATAAACTATAACTCATTGAGAGCCATGTCAACTCATACTTTTTTTCAAATCTGTTCATCTTCTATAAAATTTCCTGAGTACATTTTTAGTAAAGAAATGATAACAAGTTAGAATGAGTGTATTAAAATCAAGCTCTGATTTCCCATGTAGCTGGAACTACAGTCAGAACTGCTTTTTATAGAAAATGTAACAACATCTTCTGGCCAATCAGAATCAAGCATTCAACAGTGACAAATGGTCAGAATGATGATATTTATATATCTATTGCTAAAATTGCATATTTTTTTAGTAGATATTACTGGCATAAGTTGCAGGAGATTAAAAATCCTCACACTGATGCATGTCATATGGAATCCATGCAGAGTATTACTTTTTAAGTCCTCATAATAACAATTCGGAGAGGTCAAGCAATATAGCATGCCCTAGAACAGACTAACACACACACACACACACACACACACACACACACACACACACACACACACACACACACACACAAACACACACAGACAGAATGGAAGAAGAATATATATATATATATATATATATATATATATATATATATATATATATATATATATATATATATATATATATATATATATATATATATATATATAGGTCGCTTAGCTTTCTTCGAGGCATGAGCATTTACAACATAAGTATAATGATATAATGATTTATAATATTAAAATAAGCTTTGTATAAGAATTGTGTTGTGATATGGGTAGATTATGTGAAGAAAACAATTGGTATGTTGTTTGCTCATTCAGCCAGTGTTGTGACTGTTACCATCTACCTTAGGTTAATGATTTGTCTAATATCAGTTTGCTTTGTATGCAATTAAAAATATTCCATGTCAGAAAGCTAAACCCTTTGCTACTATCCTGCATTGCTGCCTTGATTTAAAGTCAGGCTGCTCCTTACAGTATATAACTTTCGTTCTACTAGATAATGTCAGTGATAATAAAGTATATAATCTGACTGATAATAAAGAATAAGATGTGAATAATTTCTAATTATTTTAGGTAAAGCATCCCCAGTTTTACACAAGGCACTAGCAGTAGCATAAACATCACAATAAATAGGCAATAATAATAACAGGGCTGCATCATAACAGCTGAAATAAAAAGCATGTTTATTCTGTACATTATATAAATCATTGTTCGCATTTTTATTTATACATTTGTTTTATGTTATTTTAACCTTTATTTTGTTGTTCATTTAAAATCAGCTGAAAATTCATTGCACATCATAAGCCAATATTTTTCCAAAGGTATAAAGTTTAAAATATCATCGCTATCATTTTACACAGTGAATCATAATACATTTTAGTGAATCATTATAAATAACAATAAATACATTAAAAAAAGTATTCATTTATTATAACATTAATGTATTCGTTATCAGATTTATGAATCAATTAGCACAATTTGTCGAGTATCTAGTTTCCAGATTCCGTTTAAGTGATTGTGCCTAAACGAATGACTACATTATCCGTGCAGCTTATATTATTTATATATTATATATAATATATTACTTATTATGTTATTTGTGAAGACACGTGTTCTATAGGCGGAGTCAGAGCGCGCGTGATAACAGGCGTGGGCTGATTGGTTGCTGTCCATGGTACCCAGTGAACAGGAGCAGATGGGGATAAAGCGGCAACAAGAGTACCTTTATCACAGCGGTTCACTGTTCACTTCCGTGTGGGAACCTTACGGCTAAAACGAAACATTACTATGGGGAGGACGGAGCGTCGCTCTCAGCATGGTCAGTGATGGGAGCATGATCCACAGGCAGGTTTTATTCTCTCAGGTAAGTCGCCGTGCAGCTTTTTATATCACGCCGTGTAACCCCCGAGGAAGAGTAGCTAATGCAAGGCTTTCCCACCACGCTAGAGCTAGAAGCATGTGAGACACCATTACCTGGGTGGCCAAAAGGGTCATAACGTAAGCACTTAGCATGTGTACGTAATAGCATATTATATATTATGTATACATACACATACAAGCTATAAACACACCTAGGCCAGGTAACACAGGAAAAAAATGAACTGTTTAGTATCGGTTTATTCAATGATGTGGTGTGGTGTGGCCTTACCTGTTTAGTATTTAAGTTGGAATGTGTTCAGCATTTCAAACAAAGTGTGCTCTTTTAGAAAATAATCACTGGTTTATTCAATGATGTGATGTGGTGTGGCCTGACATAAAGCAAAGGAATTGTTATCACACATCCCAAAACAAAATAAAACAGCTCTTAATCAGTTTTATATATATCAGATGATGGTGAAAAGGAAAAAGGGAAGTCAATTTGATGTACAAATCAATTTGAGGTAAATAACTGATGTGTGGCTTCTTCTATTTCTGTTTGCAGAGTAAAAATAGACAGAACACTTGGCTATTCTGTGTCAGTCAATTGATATTAACTACTTGTTCATGGAACTGTTAAATAAAAGCAGTATTGCCAGTGGGATATTGCTTAATTAACCAGGGGCCTTTTGACCAATCTGAATCCAGTTTTGAACAGCACTGTGACATAAATCATTTTAATTTACTGAGCAGTCTCTGTCAGTCAACACTAAGGATTAACACAAACAATATATTATTAATCTGTATTATGTTTTTGTCCTCTCACATATATATGTCGGTATATATAATAATTTGTTTTGGTTTCCAATTTTTAGCTGTATTGGCTAAGTTTTAGCTGATGTTCTTTTGGCTGCTCCTTGGGTCACCACAACAGATCTCCAGGTCTGCATGTTAGATTTACTAAAGATTTTACACCAGATGCCATTCCTGATGCAATGCTTCCAGTTTTATCTGCATGGAAACGGCACTGAGAGTTACCTCTTCAGTGGTGGGGTTTGCTCCCTGACCAATAATCAAATGTGGGTAAAACAGGAAGGGAGATCCATTGTGGTGACCCTTAACAAGGAGCAGCTAAAAGAACAACATCAGATAATACTGCAACTTAGACTATACAGCCAAAAGTTGGAAACACATAATTTTCAATAATGTCTTTTATGCTGTAGCATTACAATTTTGCTTCACTGGAACTAAGAGCCTCTGACCTCTTCCAGCAAGACAGTGGTACACTTAGTTTGTGAAGGTTTAGTGGAAGATCTTGAGTGTCCTACAGAGAGCCCTGACTCTGACTCAACCCACTGAACGCCTTAGGGATGAACAAACATCCTCCCCAGACATCCTCACCATCCCAAGATCAGTGTCTGATTCACTAAAGCTCTTGTAGTTTAAGATGATGCTATTGATTAAACCAAGGGTTAATTAAAAAATTTTGATGAATGATTCCTTCTTCATTAGGCAAAATCATACATTGAGCCTCAACCTACTTTATCAAGGTAGCTTGAACAATTTTTTTACATGACCATTTATGAATCAGTCTTCTGTCCATCTATTTTCTGAAACAGTTTAGTGGCAATCAGCCTACACACATGTGTTTGGCCTTGAGGAGGAAATGAGAATGATCAGAGAAAACCCCAGAAGCTTAGAGAGAGCATGCAATCTCCACACATGTAGGTAGGGCAGATGCAAGAAGCAAAACCCTGACCCTGGAGGTTCAGGCCAAACATGCGACCCACTAAGCTTCAATGCCCTACCAGATGCCTTTTCTAAAAAAAAATCCTGTTAGTTCCAGCCCCATAATCCAATGTTGATCATAAAATTGTATTCTACAAGATCTCCTTAGTTTGTTTACATTTGCATTTTTACATTTACGTTTGTATCATTGTCAAAATACATGACTTTTTGTCAAGTAAATAAATGTATATTTCGTAAATTAGATGACTTGAAAGAAAGCAATCTATGGCTGCTGATGCACTGCAATGGCTGAGCTGCATTACTGGGATTCAGCATTCACTGTGCCTAGAAGAAAAGCTGTAACTATTTTGCCATTATATTGATGCATTTTTTGTAATGTAAATCAGAAGTGCTGTAAGCACATTTTTCTGTGGGAATGGCATTTATGAGCATACTTTGTGAGTGTAAAGAAAATGAGCCATGCTGGAATGAAATCTGATCATGGGTTTTGTAGCTTACTTTGGTGTATGAAAACATTTACAGACACATTCACTAACAATTTAATGTACGAAGCATTCTCTTCATATTACTGTCAGAAATTTGGAACTTTCAAACAACAAAAACAACTTCCATTCACAAAACCCTATTAAATATTACCATGAAATAGGACATTTGCTTTTATATGATATACTTCTATTAACACAGTATACTTTTATATACTCCTCCAAACATTTATACTATATATATATATATATATATATATATATATATATATATATATATATATATATATATATATATATATATATATATATATACAGTCCTTATATACAGCCCCTACACAATCGTTTCACAGTAGTAGGAGAACTGAAAGTCTAAGAGAGAACTTAAAAATATCAGCACTCACAATCTTCCTGTCATGGCTATTTAGGCTGTAGAAACTTGTCTAGGGATCTTTAACCAATCTTCGATGCGCTTAGTGATTATGTCACACAACGCATCTTGGCTCACATTTGCAAAATTGTGAAAAAACTCCTGGAGGGAGTAATTTTGTAATTAATTGGTGTAATTAATTAATTAAGTGTTTTCAGTGAGCTCAAGCTCAATGCTGTGGTGAATGTTGGTAAGTGAAGGAAAAATTGGAAATTGTAGGACTATTGCTATTTACTTTATGTCTACTTTTTAAATTACAATTTATAACTCCTGCCTATTATTATTATTATTATTATTATTATTATTATTATTATCTATCTATCTATCTATCTATCTATCTATCTATCTATCTATCTATCTATCTATCTATCTATCTATCTATCTATCTATTTATTTATTAATATTTTTTTGGAAATGGGCTAGAAAGCATACTGCAAAGAATTGCATGTAATGAAAACAATTTGTCTTTATAGAACGCTCTATACAGACTGACTGGTGAGTGCCAGAGGCGCTGGTTAATAACCTTATAAGAACTTCTGTGAAGATTTGACCTATATAGATGACAATGCTATCCACACACTCAGACACAAACACACATGCTTCACAACACTCTGCTCTGCTGAAATTGTAATGTAATGTTCTAAGGTTGCATCATTTCTCCAAGAACATGTTTTGATTTGCCAGAGAATGGGTTTCCGCTTTGGTGCCTCACTTATGTACTGTACAGTGAAAGCAATTTACTAGGGAAGAAATAGGAACAAGCTTAAAATGTCAGAACATTCATGTCATTTAAATTATATATGTTAAGGATGTGAGGTATGAGAAGCTATTAGAGTGCATTCTGAATGGGTCTGTAAGCAGTAATTTTTTTTATGAACAGGGAGTGTTTCTAAGCCAGTGTCAGCTATCCACTTGCTTATTTCTGCTTTAAGGTATGAACAAGTATGAACAAGGAATACAGCAAGTATGTATAGATTTTCATTGTAAACGAAAGCTATGTTGTCATGTACGTGTGTGCGTGAGTGTGAGTGTTGCTTACCTGGGGAAGAGATGAAACCAGGATGGTCTATGGAAAGAAGGCAAGCCGACAAAGGCATTGTGATGCTCTGGTCAATGTTGTGCTAGGGAACTTGAATCCTGACATTCATGCGGATGTTAATTTTGACATGCACCATCCAAAGTGAAAATTGCTGCCGACCAAGTGCGCTCCTTCATGGCAACAGTTTACCCTAATGGCAGTGGCCTCTATCAGCAGGATAGTGTGCTCATCTGCTACACTGCAAAAAATGTTCAGGAATGGTTTGAGGAACATAGCATGCAATGTGTTCACTTAAACTCCAAATCTCAAATCGATCGAGCATCTGTGGGACTTGTGGAGTCCATGCCATGGTTGGTCAGAGCTGTTTTGGCGGTGTGGACCTATACCATATTAGGAATGTTGTTGTTATGCTATGATAGATCAGTGTATATCCATTTCATACCCTGAAGTCAAAAGTTTGTCAGTTACATTTGGTCATCAATAAATTCAATGTCAGAATGTATAAATAATATTCCTCCCTTCATTTTCTATTACTGTATTATTTTTTATTCCATTGTTGTTTAACAGCACATTACTTTTTTTAATTTTAGTTTTCTTTAAATATTTATAGTGAGTGTTCCTAACAGGATTGCACAATTTTATTTCTCTAAGACAAAGCCAGGATCATTCACATATTATTGTTTATCACTGTTAATGAAATCACCCCAGGTGAAAATTTGACGATACACAAAGTCTTTTATTTGTGCATGAAAGGTTGCTATTGAGTGCAATCACAAAATACCACTATCAATTGTCACTCAGGAGAGGATGACTTCCAATTGATGGTTCTTTTCATGGATTCTTCCCCATTGACATCACTTCAGGAGATTTTCTCTTTCATGGTTACCTCTGTCTTGTTCAGAATGGTTCCAGATCTTTATCCAGATATAGACAAAAGTGCTATATAAATAAAATTTACAGGCTCGTCAAGGAGATAAGCTTGCGCAGTATAATAAGTGATTTGGAATGGAATTTCAATGACACGAGACGTCTCATAGCAATATTATTATATAGCAGCTTGAAATCCTATAGATATCCCATGTTTTTAGTAACACTGTACTTGAACCCATAAGAATGACATCTGTGCAATAAATGTGACAAACATGCCTAGACAGTATATAGTTATGTAGCTGTAAGATGTTGGACTATCATTACGGAAATGTTTTGAGTTCAAATCTCAGATCCACCAAGCTTCCAATTATGGGCCACTGAGCAAGAACCTTAACCCCTTAACTGCTCAGTTGGATAAAAAGACAGATGAGATAGAATGAGATAAAAATTATAATCTGGGTGATAACAGATTGCAGCATTATAATTTATGATTTAGATTCATTGTTACTTCATGTCACTTGTCAAGTGTTGCGTCAGTTTTTACCTCTGATGAAATGCTAGTTTTCTTAGGATATTTTACTGCTAAATGTATAGAAGCTGTAAGAAGATGGTCATGATATTTGACATCACATACTGTATATGCTGGTGAGATTACCACTATATATCATGGTCATAGTCCATAGTGGGGGTGAAAATACCAGTAACATTCAATAAGGTTTTGCAACCAAACAAAGAAACAGCCAGGTATATCTAGACAAGTTAATGAACTAGCTCAGTACAAGTTCACACAGTACAGAAGATAAATAAAAGGGAACAAGGCTGGAGAAAGGAATAAATCAGAAACCAAGCCATGAGCATATGATGACTTGCATTGCCTTGGGACCTGTGATTTGGGAATAAGAGAGATAAAAGTGACAAAAAACGACCAAAGAATGAGAAGAAGTAGTCTGTTGTTGTTGTTTTTTTCTTTAGATGTTAGCTCACTTAGACAGTACTGTAGATGGTATCTTATTTACACCATGGCCTGAATACTGTGCAGAGGCTTTGTTCATCTTTTGGCACAAATT
Source organism: Tachysurus fulvidraco (assembly GCF_022655615.1). NCBI lineage: Eukaryota > Metazoa > Chordata > Actinopteri > Siluriformes > Bagridae > Tachysurus > Tachysurus fulvidraco. The sequence goes on along the minus strand of NC_062520.1, from coordinate 9,366,107 downwards.
TTTTAACAAGCTAGAGTAAATCTGGAAAAATATACTTCTAGGTAATAAACTGTCATGTCACATCAAAATTTATATCATCTTTCATGTATCTTTCAGTTATAGGTTAGGGTAATATGTTCAATCTGAGAGAACATGAACTGTTATGGCATCTCATGTACTTTGTCTGTGTATGTTTTTTTTTCTTCTTCTTCTTCTCCTCCTCCTCCTCCTCCTCCTCCTCCTTCTTCTTCTTCTTCTTATTGTTGTTATGAGTTTTAGTAGTAGTATTATGGGATGCAACATTTGTTGCTACAGTACTCATTTTTAGAAATAAAGGTTCACTACAGAACCTTAATACCTCAAAAGAAACTCTTTTATGTTGAAGTGTTTCCATATCAGTAAGGCTTCCAAGAACGCATGTAAAAAGCAAAACACTTGAATACAATAGTCTTTAGTCGAATAATAGTATTTTTCCTCTCTGTACTGTATACACCTAAGTGCACAAAAGCTCTACCCTCCAAAAAAGACATCTCCCTCAAAAGAGCCATAAAACCAGGACTATTTACTCCAAATAATGAGATTTTACAAACCATTAAAAGTCTACAGCATCTTATACTATCTAATGATCATGTACCTACTAATTTAGACCTGCTAGAGATTTCTGTAAAAAATCCTTTCATGTAGGGAGCAAAGAAAAGAACAAAGCGAGCACTTTGGAAGAAAGAGCCAGCAATTTAAGGTTACTGGAGGTTCTAGAGTGGAGAGTGGTAGTAATTAGCCATTAGACATGATGTGCTTTGTGAATACAGAGCCCAATAATGTGCACATGCAAAATCTCAACCTTAGCAGTCATTTTGTGAGGTTATATGCGTTACTGCAATAGCAGACAGTGAATAATCGATGAAGTAATAATGATGGCAATAGCAGACATGGTGAAATGGACAGTTACCTTTAACTCACAGAAATCACGATTACTGAGAAACCCTAATAATCCAGAAGGAACAGGCATGTGGCTGCATGTCTTCTATGGCTAATGATGTCCTCAGAGCCTTGTTCAAGGATTTACAGTATACGGATTTCCAGTGTTTGTGATGGAATAGATGTGACTGCACATTTCCTTCATTTCTAGACCGATAATATAAAGGGAATGAAGCACATCTATCCTTATGTTTTACCCCAGAATTATATTTGTGTGCAAAAGCATGTCTGCGTATCTGTGTGTTTGTGGGTTCTTATAGTATATAAGAGAGTCAGCTTCTTTGCACTCCAAGTGTTAGCGGGTTAGAAAGCATCCATCCATCTTCAAGTGTGATGCTCTCATGCGTATAGCACCAGTCTTTCTGTTGATGGAATTTCAGCCGGTATGACACCGCCACTATGTTACAATATGATTCATGCACCTCCAGCTGTGCAAAGAATCACTATGTATGACAGTTCATAATGCCATTTTGCTTTAATGTAATTTGTGAAACCGCACTGAAGGATGAAAAATAAAGACATAAGGAAAAATAGTCTGTAATGGGGCTTTTTTATTTAAAGTAAATGAGTTAGCGCTTGTTATTGATTATATATATATATAATGAAGGGTCAGAAGGCTGATGATCCATTTGCAGCTTTCTTTAATGGCAAACTCGTAATCAAAACAGGCAAGGTCAGAGCAGGCAAACACAACAACGTAGGGCAGGCAAAAATCAGAAAGGGTAAACCGGCAGAAGGTCAGGGCAGGCAGGAAACAATCAGAAACCGGAATACAAAAACAGAATCAGAAAATCGGAACTATGAAATACAAAGGAAACACTCAGAATTATCACCGAAACAGATTGAGACTTCGCATTGGGGTGATGTTTCAAGTTCATATATATAGGGTGTGGCTGATGAGTAACAGGTGTTGGTGTAATCAGTCTTAGTGGTGAATTCTGGGAAGTGTAGTCCGGAAGTAGCCAGTATTCTGGAGTGTTCACGCTTCTCTGTGTTGGCGTTAGGGAGGCGTGGGAGGCCATTACATTTTTGATAAATGCTCATCAAAAACAATTTTTCATTTTATATATATATATATAATGTAAGCATTTATCCTTTAAGTTTTAGAGTAGGTGAAATTTCATAAATGCTGTTTTGAAAGCTACAGTACATTGGCTGCATATACATCCAATAAACATATAAATCCAGCATTATGCATTTCTAAAAATTCTAATATAACTGTATAGTTCATGCTACAGTATATAGCATTAAAAATGGTGGCATGAGCAGAAATATCAAAATTTCATTTCATTTAATTCCGACTGCAGAGTAGGAGAATACTTTTTTGACATCATGTATCAGATTACAAACTGAACTGATTAGATTTATGTCCATTTTGTGACACCATGTAGCTAACCAGTAAATTGATTAAAGCATGACGTTCAGTGCATGAGGAAATCGTTTGTGTACTGTAGCTAGTGAGGTTTTATCTCATCATTAGCACATTTTTTGTTCTTTATTTTTTTTTATAACCACTGTGTATGCTGGCTTCCTAAAACACAATTACACAAAATTATGGTTATATATTTATATCTTATATACAGTACGCTTATACTTTCTTGAATTTGGACTATCATAATATGATACGGCATTTAAATTCAATTATGACAAAACCTTGATTTTTTTTATTTATTTTAGCAATTCAGCCACAGTAATAACATCTGACAGGTCTTCTTTCATAATTTGACTTTTTTTGTTGTGTTTTCATAAAAGCAAACATGAGCAAGAAAAAAAGGTAAGTTAGATCATCATAAAATAATAGCAAACTGCTAATATCTTTTATTTAATGTACTGATAAATATCTAAAAAAAAGCACATTTGTTTATTTCTACATTGAGCATTGAGAGCATTGAGAGACTACACTCATAAAGACTCAATTACAGGCATATTACAGTTTACAGGAAAAAAAAATAGTTCCTAGAATTATTCAATGGAAACATGCTTCACTTTATCTGAATCCTTGTGAGCTGTGAATCTCATCAACCTCTTAATTCACTTAAATAATGCAGGGAGACATGGCTAAGAGGAGAAGAATCCTTTCTTTGGCTCTCAGGCTGTAACATTATCACGAAGCACATTTTCTCAGAGATCTAATTTGATGTGTCGGCTTCTTTACCTGTGGATCCATCCAGTCACAGATGGGTTTTCCATTCAAGAGCATTGAGACTAATTTAAGTGATGGTTGTTTTAGAAGGATGTTTCAGCTTTTACTCTACTTAGTGTCAGGCTTTTGGTCTTTTTGGGGTTGTTTGGACAAATGGACAGAAGAAGGCTTTTGGGCACTAGATGATACGGATGAATAATAAAAAAAAAAACAAGCCAGTATTATGGGCTGTACAGTAACATATATGTCGCCACGTGCTACAAAACTGTGTGATGAATGAATTTACCACTGTAGCTTGCATGTGATACAGTTTTGCATTTTTATATCAGAGCTGCTTAATAGTGTAAAGTAATTTTGTTGTGCTTTTTTGTTGTGTGTGTGTGTGTGTGTGTGTGTGTGTGTGTGTGTGTGTGTGTGTGTGTGTGTGTGTGTGTGAGAGAGAGAGAGAGAGAGAGAGAGAGAGAGAGAGAGAGAGAGAGAGAGAGAGAGAGAGATTGATGGCACACTGGTGTTATACTTGGTAGTACATTGTGTGATTGAAACATATGTCCTGGCTGCATTAAGTAATTTTGTCCAACTCTATTTCCCATGATTCCTAAGTAACACACCCATAATTTCTACACAGCTGCTAGTTGAGCAAGTTGATGGGAAAATTAAGCCGTATTTGCAATTAACCTGTTATCGCACACGAACGATCGGACGAAATTGTATACAAAACAAAAAGTGATACAGCTCCCACATACTTTAACACACAGGGGTGAGCCTGGTCTCATTGGAAAGAAGTGATTCTCTAGTTTCAGATACAAGTGTCAGATTGATTCTAGGCCTTACTGACACAAAGTTACAGAGGCTAGAATGGAAAATTTTGATTTTCGCCTGAGGTTTTTAATTTATCTTATTTCTCTGGAACATGTTAGGTAACATTTAACACCTGAGGGTCATAGCCACATGTCTTGACTTTCACCAAAAAAAAATCAAGTCAAAAGACCCAAAAATGGCTTCAATAAAACTATTTTTCTACGGACATGTCCATCCGGTCATGTGTTTCTTGTTTACTTGTTTACTGTATAACTTTAAATTAAAAGACTGCATGCTCAGTTTAAATGGCCAAAAACCAGCACAGCCTCTCTCTCTACTATTCTGCTGTGTAAAGAGGCCTGTAACCTGACACCCTGAGCTGGGAGAGTGTGAAAAGTTCAAGGATTGTGCAATAAACCCATCGCGCACGATTTTCGCGCAGAAGCCAGCATTAGAGAGGCGGGTCGTGGCATACCGTTGGAATCGTCTCCTTATTGGCTAAAGAGCTGTATAGGTCCCGGCCAATTTCATTGCTATTGGAAGGAGTAATTGTCAGTCAAAGGCGGGTTCCCAAAAATGATGTCTGACCTCATTGGCTTCTCAGCCGTCTATCTCTGCAATACAAGCACCGATTGGCTTAAGTAAGGGCTTGTTTGATTCGTTACGCCCTGGGCTATAAATATGACGTAAATTTAGAATAATATGACGTAAATTTGAATACCCCAATGAGAAGTTAGAGCCGAAACAAAGATGGTGGCGCACCACTGTTTCCAATTTTTCGGAATATTTGCGGCGCGACCAAAGCGTTTTGGATTAAAAGGCTTACAGATTTCAGTTCCTTGGACCTGTGTGGATTTTTGTGGAATATTTGTTTTGGAATATATTACCCCAGTGAAGAAAGGGATGCGTCTAAAGGTAAGGAAAAACTGGTCTAGCGCCACCTAGGTCAGTTTTCTCCCAAAAAAATTTTCTAAGAGTATGACGGCTATGAATCATATTATGCTTTGTGCGTGGGCTTAAAAAAATATTGAGAGTATAAACTTTACTAGAAACATAAGTTTTTTCGTGTTTTTAGAGGATTTAATGCTTAAAAGTTACAATGAAATTATGCAGCTTCAGCCCCTAGCGGTAGTGTTCCACAGGTGGAACGGTGTTCAATAACAATCCACGAAAACCCAAAACGATCTCACGCGAAAGAAATGACAGAAGCAAATTTACAAAATGATAGTAAGAGAAAAACAAAAAAGAAAATGTATAGAAACAACCTCCAGGGATTTATTTAGAGTTTTTATTTAGTGATCTCTGCCCACAGATCTGTTCTACTTTGTTGTGTAATGTTAAGGTGTAAGAGGCTTTAAGTTTCTGCACTCCTCAACAAACTTTGTCTAGAAACAATTTTTAATGTTTTTTTATCTTCCATGCTACAACAATTTGTACAAATTCAACAAATTTAAACAAACCTCAGTAGCACCAGTGCTATGTGAAAAAAATGTTAACGTTCAGTATAGGTTATGTAACATGTCAGAGTGTGTAATATATTGAAATTTGAGTTTAAATAACTAAAATTTTATTAAGTATTACTCAAGTAATACATTTTAGTGTAATTTACGATAATTTCATAGTCATGGCAAAACCAAAGTGCATTCAGTTCTTTATCTAATGAGTGCTGTATTAGTAAAAATTAACCTGATTAGGTTATGATTTATCTGTTTTCTTCTTCTTCTAATGTTCAACCATCTAACCACCCAACTGTCTTTTTCTTCCTTACAGTTGCTTTTATTTCTGTCATTATGTTGGTTGAAATTTTGAAATTTGCATCGTGTGCATTCATGTTTGTTTGTTTTTTTGTTTTGTTTTGTTTTTTTCAACGAAATGAATTTTTTCACCTAGCATGAGCTTAAGCACTTTCAGACTTTATAGGGAAGAGAAAAAGCAAATGATCCTGCAGTTGGCGATGGGTATCGTGTAATTATACCTGAAAAAAATCGATGGTCATGTTCTTTTTTTTCTGTGGTGTGTATTATCTTGTGGGTTTTTTTTTTTTCGGTTAATAGAGGTATATGATTATACCGTAGACTTTTCCGAAAGGAGTCTGTTAGATACAGGAAGCATATAGTAAGTAATTTTTTCTATGTACTAGGAAATGTTTGCTGGTGTGTTTCATTGGATCTTGTTAGGACTGGATTATGTTAGCAGTCAAGTTTAAACTCAAGCATAAGACAGTGAAATTCAATACAATTCAATTTAGTTTTATTTCTATAGCACTTTTAACAATGGTCATTGTCCCCAAACAGCTTTACAAAAATATACCAAATAAGTATATGCAAGAATTATTTTGAATTCACGTTTTCTTTGTCAACCAAATGGTGTGTATGAATGTTGTCAGAATGTTATAAGATTTAATAAATACACACACACACACACACACACACACACACATATATATATATATATATATATATATATATATATTATACACCAGAACACCCCCCTAACCACTAAAAAATGTGTCTACAATAAATAATAACAATTTAATAATTAAATAACATTCACCTTAAAACTGTTCTGGAAAATGTACAAGCGTGGGTATAGAAAGACATCAGCCATGTGTATATGGTGTCGTGGGAAGCTGTGCGTGTGTAACCTCTTGACCCTTTCTTCAGGATTTGATGTGCTTTGAGTTGGCGAGTCATTATGCTGCTGCACCTGTGTGGTGTTAAGGTCAGTGCCCTTCACAAGATCTGCTCTTCATCCTCCTTACCCAGCTTTCACATCACCCCACTTTCTGTGTCCATCAAGTCTCATGTGATCATCTCAGCATTGAGTGTGTGTGAGAGAGTGTGATTTGTGCTTTTTATAGTAGGGCTTTTAGTGCTATGGATGTTCTGTGTCTCCAGCTGTGTCATTACAGTAGCTGCAATCACTTCATCCTTTCATTTTTTTAAATGATATTTCATTTGCTGTACAAATTCCTTCACTTGTCTTCTTGCTTCATTTGCAGTGAACCAAATATTCCATTGCTCTTCAGGTTGGCCCTAATTTTAAGGAAAGTCTGATAAAGGTCAAGCTCTAATTTTTTTTCTACCAAAGCTTGTTAGTGATTTAGATTTATTTCGCTAGGCAGGGTTTGTTTGGCTGGTGGGTGAGGATTGTGGCTCGGTACTCATGCCTTTGGTCGCGGCAAATCTCCAGAGTGGTCCAGAGTGTGCTCTGACAATCCAGGGCATGGAGCAGGTCTCAGGGGCCGAAGAGCACTTAGTTGTACTCGAGGGCTTCCTCTTCATCCTAGGTGTGATGGGCAAGCTGGGCTTCCCATAAGCAGTGGGGGAGCAGATTGGCCCATTCAATCCTCCACCAGACCTCCCAGACAGCTGTCCACTCAAAGGAGAGCAGAAAAGCTTGCACTTTGTCCTCGGTTGTCATCTTTGATAGGAGCCTCTGGGCGTCATGGCCTGGATCAGGGAGAGGGACAGCGGCAGCTGTGGAGACCCTTTTCATGTCCATAAGCTCTTGGGGTTGTCATCTGGACAACCCAAGCCCTTTGTTAGCTCCTGGGTGACTGTGTTCTGATGCACACTGGCCTCCAAGAGGTGCAGCAGCTTCTGCATGGTGACTCGTGGTGCCTGGTCTTGGGTCCCCTGCATGCATTCTCGACCAGTGTAGCACCTCGCTCTGCAGGGGGGACACAGCGTAACAGAGTCAGGAGGATCGTTGGAAAACTGATCATTTATTTTTCCAGTTGAGAGAGTAAAAGTGAAAGTGTAAGTTAAAAGTGAGGTAGTGTTGGAGCAGTGCTGGGGTGTTGTTGAGTGGCAGCGATGAGAGTGTCGCAGTCGGTCGACCTCAAGAGCTTGGCTCACAGCAGAAGAGGCTGTCGCGTTGTTCAGTCCAGTGGATCTGCTGTCACAGAAGGAAGAAGACATCCGCTGTTAGTAGTGCCGGAAACATTCCCACATTCTTACCTCTCGCTGCGCTTAGTTTGCCTACTCTCGGAGGGTGAAGAGTTAGAGAATGCTCCTGATTGGCTCCTCCGGTTTCGGCCGTCCCGCCTCGCAGCCACACTCAGGTGCACTGTCCCTGGTGCTGAAGTGCTGCTGTTTCTTCAGTGCTACAGCATATAGGGGTGAGGAGCGTGTCCATGCAGCCTGCTTGTGTACAATAGGCGTTTGTGCCACCACCACACTTTACATTTACATATCATAAAATTAAACAAATACATGAAATGTAATGACCTACAATTAATAAAAACATTTGTCCCTGTTTTTTCCAAAGAACATTTTACTTTTAATTACATGTAATGTCATTTGGCAAAACCCCTTATCCAAAGCAGCTTACGTTTTAATTATTATTATAATTATATATATAATTATATTATATAATATATAATTATTATATACAATTGAGCAATAAATGGTTAAGGGATGCTCAGGGGACAAGTGATAGGCAGCTTGGTAGACCTGGGAATTTTTCAATTCAATTTATTAAATTTAATTGTATAGCGCTTTTAACTCGTCCAATTGTCTCAAAGCAGCTTTACAGAAGTATGGAAACAGAAGAGAGAGAAAAACAAATATATATTAATAATAAGAAAATATGGATAAAATAAATAAATGAAAATATATACAATTAAAGTTTGAAATTAATTTAAAAAAGATTAACTTAAAATTTAAAATACTATATATATCTGTCTATTCCTATCCCTAATGAGCGAGCCGGAGGTGATGGGAAAACTCCCTGAGGTGATATGAGGAAGAAACCTTGAGAGGAACCTTGGCTCAGAAGGGAACCCATCCTCACTTGGGTGACACTCTACAGTAAATAGTATAAATGTAAATAATGTCCTTTCTACAAGAGTTATAGTATAATAGTATACTGAATAGTATAGTATATATAGTATAGTATAGTATAATAGTGCAACTGAAAGCTCCTAAGGAACTAATGGGTCATCGTAAACGCTGAGTTCAGCGCAGACCTGATTGCTGATAAAGATCAGACCATACAGCTGACTGACACAACATTGGTTCAAAAGAAGGCATGAGTCTCCCAGCGGCTCCATAGACAACAATCCCATGAGACACTGGCTGACCATGCAGATCAATCCCTAGCAAGGTGACCACCATGTGACGAGACTCCAGCCAGCGGTAGAACATCAGGATTGACAAAGTAGCTCTGTAAGAAGAGATCAGACGATCTAGGAACTCTGAACACCGAGAGCTCGGGAGTGGTATATATAGCTCGACAGAGAGAGAGAGAACAATAGTTGACTGTATTCAGGTTATGGACAATGTAAAATATGTACAAGGTGCAGACAGGGACTCTGGCAAGACTAGCTATGACAGCATAACTAAAAGGCTAGAGCCAGATGGTGGTTCAGACGTGAGGGCTTTCTGGGATGTAAAGTGTCCCACCACTCCAAAGTCTGAAAACCGGAGCAACTTGCGAGGGTGGTAAGCCGACCAGACACCCCATCTTCCCCAAACACTCTATACCCATGAACCCTCTAGATCTACTCCGAAAAGCTATTCATAAAAAGCTAGACTAAACAAATGTGTTTTTAGCCTGGACTTTAATACTGAGACTGTGTCTGAGTCCCAAACACTAATTGGATGTCTGTTCCATAACTGTGGGGCTCTGTGAGAAAAAGCTCTGCCCCCTGCTGTAGCCTTTTGCACTTGAGGTACTACCAAATTGCTTGCACCTTTTGATCGAAGTAGGCATGACGGATCATAAATAAACAAAAGAGACCATTAAGTGCTTTATAGGTTAATAATAGTATTTTAATAGTATTTTATATTCAATGCGAAATTTGATTGGAAGCCAATGCAATTAGGATAAGATAGGGGTGATATGTTCATATCTTCTGGATCTAGTTATTACACTAGCTGCTCCGTTCTGGACTAAATGGAGCTTGTTTATGCTCCTACTGGAACATCCAGACAGTAAAGCATTACAATGATCCAACCTAGAGGTAAAAAATGCATGAACTAGTGTTTCTGTAATGACATCAGATTTCTTATCTTAGCAATATTTCTGAGCTTAAAGAAGGCTACCCTTGTGGTATTATTTATGTGAGCTTCAAATGAGAGACCGGTATCAATAATCATACAAGGTCTTTTACTTCTGCACATGATGTAATAGAAAGACCATTCAGAGTTATTCTGTTACAGAAAGCTTACTTCTGGCTGCCTGTGGACCTAGTAAAAGAACTTCTGTCAGAGTTGTCAGAGTTAAGCAGAAGAAAGTTAGTAAGCATCCACTGTCTAATGTCCTTAACACAATCTTCAGTCTTATTAAGTTAGTGACTCACATCTGACTTAGCTGAAACATATAGCTTTGTGTCATCAGCATAACAGTGGAAGCCAATACCATTTTTACAAATAATTGTATATATAGGGAGAAAAGCAATGGGCCTAAAAGAGAACCTTGCGGAACACCGAACATTACCTTAGTTTGTTTAGAATGGTCACCATTTAGATCTACGATCTGATATTGATCTGTCAAATAAGACCCGATCCAGGCAAGGGCTGTCCCTTTAATACCATATCAAGTAGAATAGCAATTTTCAATGGTATCAAAAGCTGCGATAAGATCAAGTAATACTAGCAAAGAGACACAACCCCGATCAGAGGCTAGTAATAGGTCATTTACAACTTTAACCAGGACTGTCTGTGTGCTATGATGAGGCCTAAATCCTGACTGATACATTTCAGGGATCAAACTCACAACCTTCAGAGAAGTAGTCTGACACCATAACCACTAGACTACCACATCCCCTAGTTGTAGTTTATTATATCTTAAATAGTTACACGGTTACAGTTATACATTTACTTAAATGGATATAATTTTGTAGTTTTATACAGTACTAGGTCGCCATACTGACTATCAACACAGATGTGAGTCTAGATAATACCATGATTATTTTCACTACAACAGCTCATTTGAGAATTTGATTGTGCTTCTCAAATTAAAAGATTTTTGGTTTCTCTCACACATGCACATACACAACACACACCATGACATGCACACAGCGTTTTGTGACTGTGCAGTGACAAAATTTACATTAAACATACAGAATTTACTTACATAGATGCAAAAAAGGAAGATATAAAAATATGATATAAATGATATAAAACATGAGGTCGTTGTGGCTAAGTGGTTAGCAATTCAGGGTTTATGAATAATTCTCACTTCCAACCTGTATATCTCCCCATGCTTCAAGGGTTCGCTCCGGGTATTCTGGTTTCCTCCCCAGTCGATAGACATATGCAGTAGACTTAATGGCATCTCTAATTTGTCCATAGTGTGCCCTTCTAGGATGTACCCTGCCTCTCCCCTAGGATAGATCCAGGTTTCCCATAACTCTGTGTGGGATAAGTGCTGCAGAAAATGAAGGGATGGATATAAAAGATAAATAAAAATTATGCCAGACCAGAATTTGCAGGACTTTTCTGGCTATTTATTCGTAATAAGATCCTCATCTGAAGATGTTAATGTAAAACTAAATGTTTCTAATTTAAGTACTAGAATGTTAATTCAGAATTTACTAACCTAAGCTCAGGATCAAACCCAGGGCCCTGGAACCTCCTTCATATTCACTTCCAGTCACAACCATCTTACATTTTAATACAAAACATCCATTTGCATCCTCCATAAATAAACCATTACTGACAAGGATTTCCCATTCCCATTTATTGAAATATGTCACGACTACGTAAACGTTTATATCATCCAGGCATTTGGAACAATCAGTACTGTTCAGCCTATATTTCTTGTTTTTACTGATCATGAGCTCTCAAATACCACAAAGTGATGTGTCTAATTGTCCGAGCCAATTACATTAAAATACACAGAGACAAAGCCATGCCTGTAGTAACTTTAGCTACATGAAGCTGTGCATTAGATCTATGAGAATGAGTCTAAATGGCCTGTGATAATTGATATTAGCACTTTCTCTCTCTCTCTCTCTCTCTCTCTCTCTCTCTCTCTCTCTCTCTCTCTCTCTCTCTCTCTCTCTCTCACACACACTTTCTCTCTCTCTCCCTCTCTCTCTAGTCTATGAATATATTCTGCACTGAAAACCAGCAAGACATGGACTTGGGAACATCATTATAACATGTTTGGAATTTCTGTTTCTTTATTTTTTTCTACAGAACCTGTACCAGGGCAGGTTTCTGACTGCTATGTCCTCTCCATCCCGGAGCTCCCAGAGCCATCGGCGGTGTAAGAACAGGGCACGATATAGCCTCACGGCTGAACAATGCCCCCCAATCAACCCCAGCAACCCTTTAACCCTGCCACGATCGTCTAGCGACCCAGACCTAGTGTCTAGCCACAGCCGCTCCACCCTCACAGTCAATGCCTCGACCTACAGCATCGGCCAGCCGCAGGACATCCTCATCTGCTGGGACATCAAAGAGGAAGTAGACCCTGGGGACTGGATCGGCATGTACCTGATCGGTGAGTTATCAGTTAATCTGTAAAAAGCAATCTTTATCCCTTGGTAAAGCAGGGTGCTTTTTTGTGAAATTTGAAAAAGTTTGTTGTGAAAAACTTTCTGTTCTCCTGTAGATGAGGTTCTGTCAGAGAACTTCCTGGATTACAAGAACCGTGGGGTAAATGGGTCCCATAAAGGGCAGATTGTTTGGAAGATTGATGCCAGCTCTTACTTTATGGAGTGTAAGTATTCACTGCTCTTTCTTTCTCTCACTCTGTCAGTCATATTTCAGCTCAGAGAAGAAGCTGTTTTTTAAGCATTAGTTTTATTATTTAGTTTGATATTAACTTCAGGGCAGAAATATATCAGTTGCTCCTTTTTTGTGGCTGTATGAAAAAAAAAAACTAAACACTAGGTATAACTGATATAGAAAAAATACTTTTTTAATTCAGGATTAAAAAAACTTTTACTGCTAGACCTTATTATCATATTTATATTTACTACCAAATTCTGTAAGGGTTGTCACAAATTGTCAGCATTGTCACACTGTCATTATGCAAAGTGTCATGATGAATGGTGCATGGTTACTATTTTGATTTACATCTCTGATAAGCCACAGTGTAAATAATTCCCGATAGCTTGCCCGTTGCATTAGCCATTAGGACAAAAAACAGCATCTTTTCTTATTAGTCACTGTATAATATTTAAGTTTTAATTCTACTATAAATTTGTTAGCTTAATCGGACATTTTTCTGTCATGGCTCTCCAAGCTACATTGTAGGCTAGGCTAGACTTTTTTTTAATTATTATTAAGTGCTACAAGTGATATCAAGCTACTATTTTCAGACAAAGTTGTATTTTTGTATTAGATGCTTAAAATTATAACATCATATCCAGTAAAGTAAGATAGTGAGCATCAATGCGTCTTGGTTTTTTCAGTGTATTGTGGCATGTTTTAGGGAGGGACCCTTCAAGTGCTCTGGAAGGATTCTGCAATTTTATTCTCTAGTAAAGTCTGACTAGCAAGGCTAGCATCGTTGCTATTTTAAAAAGATGCAGTAATACATATATCATATACAGATAATACAATCTAGCACCATATCTACTAAACCTACAAGCAGAAAGGATTGGCAATGATACAAAAATCCATAATTGCTTTGTCTAGAGAGCCTGGAGACTAAAGTAAAACCTATATTAAGTCAGATTATTGCATTATCATGTCTTCATCTGTGGCAGTTATCTGTTGCCATGAACGTCCTAAGTGCTAACGGTAAATGGTTCAAACAGGAAATTGTTCCTCATTTATCAGGAGACAGTGGGCCAGATGTGAGTTGCTCAGTGAGCAGCTTGTGTGCACAGTGTGCTGTGAATGCTTTTGAAGCCATGGTAATTCCATATGGGGAAGTATTTAGCTTCGTTTAAGCATTTTTAGAAGAATTTTTTGAGACCAAGACATAATCAAAGGCAGCCAGTATAAATGAGCTAGCAAAGCTAAGCCTCTCATCTTACACACATAAAAGACTTCGATATAAGGTTTAAATGTACGAAATCTACAGTACATCACATTAATTGCCATTATTAAATGTCTTATAGTGGATTATTTAGGATTGCTTTGTAACAGATTGGTATAAAGCAGCGAGTCTGGGGCTGAATTCCTTCTTCACTATAGATGTAGTCATGCAGTCTATCAGTGACTGTCAGGTCCTTTTGTTCTATAATAAGGTGCATCTGAAATCCAGCCATGGGCATAATGAATCTGAACAAAGTGGATTAGGTGTCATCTTTTTGGATGACTCTATCAACTTTTTTTTTCCAGTATGCCTTTGGAGGAGAAAGTAAAAGAAGATATACTAATCACACACTAGAATTGAAGTTTGGCATTTTTTAGTTTGATACAAATGGTACCTTTTTAATTAAAAAAAATGTGTTTGTAAAATTTTTATGTTTGATATCTGGAAGAAAAATAATGTAGGACATAGCCTAGCAGGACATGTCCTTAAAGCATATGAGTCTATTAGTTTTATTATTATTACTGTATGCCATCAATTAGACATTGTGATACAGTATAATGGATTGCTTGGTTCCAATTATATAATTGTTAGGCTAAATTTAGTTGTTATATTTTAGCCAACTCATCTAAAATAATGACCAGCCATCATCACATGTTGTACTGTGCAAGTATCTACTGACTTAGTAAGTAGTCCTAGTCACATAAAGTGCAACTGTGCAACCTGGTACAAACAGAGCAGGACAAGACAAACAAGACAGTGCAGAATAAAAAAACATTCATTTTCAATGAGTGTACACTGGTGAATTTTTTACACAAACAGCAATCTCCATCTTCAATGTTTCAATTTTAGGTGCAAGAAAACGAATTGGTTCTTATGTGGAATCCAAAAACACACTGATAAAGTTATTACCATGGCAACCAGTATAGTAGGAACACCTACTGATGACTGGTGACTGCATGTGTAAGCAAAGATTTAAGACAAATTCTGTGAAGTGTAGATGCTTGAAACCCATTTTGAAAACAAACACAAACAAACAAGCAAACAAACAAACAAATAAGTAAGTAAGTAAGTAAGTAAGTAAGTAAGTAAGTAAGTAAGTAAGTAAATAAATAAATAAATAAATAAATAAATAAATAAATAAATAAGAAGTAAATTAATAGTAGGCCCATCTCATCAGTTGAACTCTTATTCTCTTTTATGCTGAACTTAGATCTTTCTAGGTAGGAAATAAATGTTTAGGACCATCTGCAGGCTAAAGCCTCATCTGTTATCTATACTTATTTTCTTACTTAGATCTAAATGTCCACAAGCATGTATAAGTAACATTTATTATTTTACATATTTAATAATTAAGTATTAAATTTACCCACCTTTCTTTTTTTTTTTCAAGTTTACACTTTTCCCTTTTTTTTTTTCCAACCAAGCTACTGATTCTTGCACAAATGCGGGGAAAACAAGTTACCATTTTCTCACTATTCATTTTCTACATTTTTAAACTGGTGACAGGATGTGCAGTCTCATGAATAATTATTTGCTGGATGTCTCCAGGCTAGTAATTGTTTGCGTGATAGATGGGTTGCCAGGTGAAATCAATAGGTTTGCTTGGGATAAGTGCAAATCTGGTAACTTTTTTTTACAGTAGACGGATATTGCTTATATGATACATTGATTAAACATTGGTGTATTTTCTAGTTCTTTTTCTTGTACAGCGAAATATCTGAGCAGTGTGACATCATTGAGATTTTCAGACTCAGACGTAGTCAGTGAATGAAAAATAGTTTGTCACTTTAAATTTAAGAAAGCCAAGTTCTCTTGAGCCTTGTCTTACATATCTGCAGTTAGTCATTTACAGTGTCAATCACTTGTGAAAGCTTGCAATTAGTGGCCATTATGAGTAAAGAATATGACTAGACTGTGCAGTAATAACTACTCTGGCTTCTAGCTGTGTCTCAGTATACTTCTTAGTAAGAAATGTACTTAACTTCAAAATTATGTCTGATTAGTGTCTACATTGTCATTAAATTTATTCATATTCAATTTCATATCTACCAACATGAAGCTGAGGCTTGTGTAGCTGTGAGACTGTTTTGGGTCACTGTTGATGATCCTAACTGTCCTAACAACCAGGCCTTTTGGTTTCTTTCTTTCATCATATAGCTGAGACCAAGATTTGTTTCAAGTATTATCATGGAGTGAGCGGAGCACTGAGAGCCACCACCCCCTGTGTAACAGTCAGAAACCCTTCAGCTATTGTAAGTAAACACACACACACACACACACACACACACACACACACACACACACACACACACACACACACTGTTGACAATGACACTTACATGTATAAAACGTAAAAGATGTCACACAGGTGAATGAGGCTAGTGAGTTTGTGGCAGAAATTCACTAAGCACTAACATGGCTTGATGACGGCTTGGTAACTTGAAGACAGGGTGAAGGGGTTCTATTATTTGTGTCAGACAAGACAGACTATGGATACCTTAAAATGCCCAATTTTTCACAATAGTTCATTTTATTTTTTTATCTCCGCTCTCTCAAAAAGATGAACAAAATAGTAATGTTGGATTGTAGAAGCCAACATTCTGTTTTGCTTATTCTTCTTAGACAAAAATGTATTCATTGCTACTCCTCCCAGGGCTTTCGAGCCACATGCACCAACATCGGATATATTGTAGAGCCTGTTCTGGCTATTACTTTTCTAAGCGATCTGAGTAACACTACTTACGGTACCGGGTCTCAAAGTGGCCTTTTTTTACCATAGATACCCATTATAAAGTTTAGAGGTTTATAACTCTACAAGTTTTCGCATTATCTAAACCAATTTTGGCCAGCTTCTTTAGGGTAATACTCTGGACAAAGTTTTAAATTGGTTTACCTACTGGCCATTTTTTTTTCCTGCAGCCCCACCCCCAAATATATGTAACATTTAAGAAACTTTCCACAACTCAGACATGTGATATATCAAAACACTCAGCACAATGAGGGGGGATTGCGTCATGGGTACTCGTGATGTCACAGGTTTGTATCCACTCTCCTCAAAAGTATTGGCACCCTAGCATACCGGCTGCCATAAATAGTTGCATTTTTGGTAAAAGAGCTCAACCTTTTTCTGCTTGGTTTTCTAATTCTTTGATTTTTATTTGTGCTTCTTTTTTTTAAAAATGATCTTTATTTAGTTTTCCATCATTTTCACAAGAAGCGTAAATAAGGTAGGTCTGTCTGAACCTAGAAATTATTACAGACGCAACACCAAAAATGTAGACAATTTTTCATCACAAGATTTTTAAGTTTCACAAGCATTTACATTATGACTCCTTCATATTTACAGTACCTGCTAACTTGCGTGTATTATCTATGCTGGTATCTTTTATTAGGTGACCATTGTTTATGAAAATTCAGTTCTCATGTCTAACATAAAGTTAAGTCTTTCCATTGAGTAAATTACGTTTACAATTTCAATCTCTAGCTTTTTTGTTGGACGTTCCTTTTTCATCCACTTTCTTATTATGGTCATTTTACTATCTACCAGTAGTATTTTAAGCAGATATTTACTTTACTATTCAAAATGAGGTAAAGGTTTTATCATGATATATGGTATACTGTACCAATAATTATTCTCCCTCCCATTAATTCTCCTAATCTTTCTATGAAATTGCCACATTGCATTCTTTCTTAATTTTATGTAATTGGTGAGCAGCTTTTATTTATTCATGTTATTGGTAAACCTCTATATATCCTCTATATATTTTCTGTTGCCTTTCATTTTGGATTTTTAACCCTGGCCAAGAATTGAACCCAGGCCATTGTGATCCTGCCACTGGACTACCATGAGAGAGAAGAGATTAATAACATCACTAATCACTAATTAATCACTAAAATCATTATATTTTTTTATTTCAAAGCTGTATGAAGCAGAAAAAGAGCATAAATTCTACCAGTTTGTGTGGCTTGTAGTTATTGTTGCAACATTCACATCTATGATGAAGAGGTGGTGAAAGAGTGATATCATCAGCTCACATGCCAGGCTTTTCTTTGTGACTAGAGACTGGTCATTTTCTCTTACAGAGGCAGACTGACATTGAAAGTGTCAACAGTTGTTTTAAACCTTATTATGCACTGTTGAAAGAACTACATTTCACACGTATACAGTAAGTGGGCAGAAAAAACCTTCAGAGGATGATTCTTTATTGCTTCAGCAACAGACCTTATACACTTTATTCTTTAAAGACATTACGCTACTTGCTTTTTTGTTGTTTTTATTTTCTTTATTTTGGCTTTGACTCATGATTATGTAACAACAGGGCACCCAATATTTTGAATACACTCCTGAAGTCATGAGCAGTTTACAGAGTATTTCCTTTCATGTGATATCTATTACTGTTTTGTAGAGGTGACACACACAGAGAGAGAAAACAATATACTGACACTCTCACACACACACACACACACACACACACACACACACACACACACACACACACACACACACACACACACACAGAGAGAGAGAGAGTGATAGGGCAACAGAGGCTCTTCTACAAAAGTTTACACCTCCTACAAACTTGTATTGTACATATTTACACAAATGGAGACATGAAGGCATCTTTTTCCAGAACCCTTAATGTATCATGATGTTCAAAGCTTGGTTTTCTCCATGCAAAAAATAGAAGCCTCTGTGTTTCAGATAGAAGCCTTCCAGATTCTTAATCTGGTGGATAGATAAAGTTTCAAAAAGCTGTCAGATCTTGGACCAGTTCAAAAGATGTGCTTGCGTGCAACTTATCTCGATTTCTACCAGTCACTATTTGAATATGATGGATTCAATTGTGTGTATGATCACACACCCATCCACAGAGTACAGACAATTTAGAGATTCCAATCAGTCAACAAATCATGTTTTTGTACCAGAGAAGGAAACCAGAGTACAAAGAGGAAACCAGAAAATCACAAGGAGAACAGGCAAACTCCACACACACAGCGTGAATATGGAAACCAAATCCACAAGGTTTCAGGCAAACATGCTATTCCCTAGGCTCCCATGTTGCCACACTGAAAGTCTTTAGGATATAAATTATTTAGGCTACAAAGACCACAGACTTTCCCCAATGTGGAGAATACCTGTGAGATATAAGATTATAGGCTCAAATCTAATATCACAAGCAGTGATTCCTGTGTCAGATGCTACATCTGCAGAACATCTGTGAGTCTGAGACTACCTTTGGTAAAAACCCAATTCGTGATGGCTGTTTTTGTTTCAGGCTGTGTCAGCTTATATTGTCACTTCATAATTGATAGATTGAATTCTCTGAAAAATGTTGCACACTGTTCCTAGTTTGCTGCCTTCAGGGCAGCTGTCCATTGTTCTTTCTATAAGATTAATGTGTCACCTTTTATTTGTCATGCTGACCCTCCCTGTTTTTCTCTCTCCTGGCTTACAATGCTTCTCGGTCCCTAAATTAGATTAGAAAGTGGAGTGGTTTTAAAAGTCATGGCAATCAATCACCACATGTGCAGTTTTGTCCTCAGTCAGTACCTGGAATGTTGATGCAAACTCTATCTTTTCCCATTCTAACCTCATTCACACACTTCTTTTGCTCCCTGAAGTTTAAATAGTCAAGACATTGTCCTTTCAATATCATTATGCCTGGTTAGCATCCAGCTGAGAAGAGTTTCCGGGGATAGAGTTACTGTAACCCACTGCTATTGTGCTGCAGCTACCCCAGGAAATGCTGAGCACCCCTGAACCTGATCCCTGTGCCCTTTCTGCGAGCGGTATTTAAAAATAACTGCTGGCGGAAGCAGGCACTGAAAAGTCAGATGTGAAAGAGAACGCAAGAGCCTGGATGACAGGCAAACAGATTCACGCTTTTCCAACTATACACATGCACCCCATTTACACACTCTCTCCAGTGCTGAGTCTGGCGCGAGCTGAATTCGGGCTGATGTCGCCCAGTCAAACCGGAGGCAAAAGGAGTAGGAGGAAGAAGAGTGAGTGCTCTATCACCTGGATGCCTGACTGGGTAAAGGTACATTATCTTGTTAATGTTTTAAAGGGCTTAAATGGGTGGAGAAGATTGGCAAGGTTCAGGTAAGACTGCAGCTTTCATGCAACTTTTTTGCTTGTGATCTGAACAAACTTTTATGCGATTGATGAATCGATAAAGAGCCACATACTTTGGTGTGTTCACTTGCCAGGCTGCTACTTCTGAGGTGATCAGTGCACCCAGTGCTTTTATCTAGCAGTATTATTAATATAATGATTGCAAGTTGGCTTTCTGTTTGTCACAGGATTGACAGTTTGATTAACAGTCACACAACTTTTACATATTTTGTGTGTAGTGTATATTTTTTGGTCAGTTTATGGGAACCTGTGTTCTTTCTACCAAACCTGTCTACCAAAAGTCGCGAGTCTCTAATCTGCAAAGAAGTGTCCATGTGGCATGACTTTTGAGGACATCCGTAAGCAATTATCATGATGAGTGTGTACAGTGCAGTACTGTTTTTTTAATCTTCTGTAACCTTCCAATATAATAAAATGTCCATTTTGTGTACCAATATGCTGCATATTATGAATAACCTACTGCTTTTGAATGTAATATTACAGTTTTCTATTTAAGATACTCATGACAACAATTGTGATGACTATTATGAAGAAACTAAAGAGTGTTTAGCAGGCTTATGTGTGAATACATGTGTATTCTATCCCAAAAATAAGTATGTTTCCCAAAAATAGATGGCATGAGAGAGCAAACCTTTTCACATCTGGTCATGGAAACCTAATAGACCGAGATGTTTTAGCATTGAAACGAGGGAGTGAAAGTGCATACTGTACGTAATCGTGTGTAAAATGCACACCAGGGCTTTTTACTGTCTTTCCATTACATTTTAAGTATGGATGAATAAATAGATGGATGAATGGATGGATGGAAGGCACTTACTGTCCAAGCTAAAAATAATATTTTGAGTGTGTTCCATTCACTCCTCACATGTAGTTCTACTGAGTGCAGTTTTTTCTCCTGAATATTGTCAGCATCATCACTCTGCCCTTTCAGCAAATGGGAAGAAATTGTTTCTGAGAAAAAGGTGTGTTTTTGGGTGTCTGTGTCTAGCACATGCCTGTGCTTTATCTCAATGTAGGCACATTCAGGCAGTATTGTTCTTTTTGTCCTTAAGGATCAAATGACTGAGGTTTTGTTGATGCTGCTGACAGGACAGAGCAGAGTAGCCTTTCTATTGCTGAAGGTGATTCAATGATTCAGTGTTTGAGAAGGAAACGGATGAGGATGATGACAATCTTCTTTAATAAACACAGAGTCTTCGCCGTTAGAATCCTACATAAACAGAAACAAATTATTGTTCCTGGTTTTAATAATCTAGACAAAATCATTTGCCCTAAGGACATGTATATTAATAAGAGTGGGACTGAGTGTACTCCCAGAGTGTGTCTTTGCCTGAATGTGATCTTTTATAGCGCTGGAATATGTATGAGGTGAGCAGTTGAAGGTGGCTGTGTTTGGGTATTTGTATTCCTCCTTATGTGAGACTGTCAGAAGCATGATGTATGCACCAGCAAAGTGCCTTTCTTGCCGAGCAGCTCAGAAATCAGTTAGGGAAAAAATTGGAAGATCCTGATAAACGTGAACAAGCATCAGTGTATCTCAGGTCATCCAGCTTGATAAATAGGTGTATATTTATGTATGGTGTTCTCTGTTGTTGAAATGTGCTGACTCACTGCTGCATTAGGATTTATTCATCATACAGCAAGGTCTGTTTTTCCTTTCTTCCTTACAACCCCCAGCCCCAGCCCCAGCCCCCCCAAAAAAAAACAAAAAAAAAAAACAAACCACACACACACACACACACACACACCCTTTCCATCTCGGTGCAAGTCTAGATTGGAAATCTAGCACACACGAGTTTGTTGCAGGAACAGTAATGGACGCTCATTGTTAGTCCTTCATACAGACAGCTTTTAAACAATTACCCACAGCACAGCTAAGCTCAGATTTAAGATATATGTGCTTTGACTGTACTAAAGCTGCTGCCACTGGATCCATGTCTTTCACTTGACTGTGGGCATACTGTAAATAGTAAATAGAGAAAATCTGTCTTCTCATTATCTTTCCATCACAGTGAGTGAGAGCACAACACCTCTTCACCGTGAGGACAGTGCTATAATAACATGCCTGTTATTATTAATTGGTGAGAATTTGTTTTAAAATGTGTTAAGATGACAAAGGGGTTTTCTTATTTCATGTATAAACATGAACTGTATTTGTATTGGCATACATATAAGTGAATCTGGTTTTAATGAATCTGATGCTAATTTGATAAGGTGATGTTTTATTTTCATTATACTTAGGAGACTGATATCACAGAAGGACATTATTTGATACAGTGGTGCTTCAAAGGAGAAAAATTAAGTTTTACTGTTATTTCCAAAGTCTCAGCTTGGATAGTTGGCCATCTACATGATAAGAAGCACAATGGTGTGTTGCTGGTGATGTTAGGATAAAAAGTGTAGCTTTGGATGCTAATCAATCTCACTGGTGCTACTATCAACAGAAGTAAACAGTAAAAAACATTTTTTTTATAAAGCTTATCATGACAGTCATTCAGGGTGGACTTTTTCCTTTAATTCTGAATAGTTTATACCACATTCTGGGAATTTATTATCATTATCATGGTGATTCCATTCAATCATTATGCACATGATTGCATCATTTAACTTATCACTTATCACCTCATCTATAACCAATCTGCCATGTCAGCTTAATTCTGTTTCAATGAATTCAACAGAAAGCCCATGGACTCTGTTTATCTCCAATCGAGCTGATTCTATGGCTCGGATTTCAGGCTCCAGCAGATTATTTTAGTCTGTCTCTACATTTGAGTAATCTGTGAAATGTCTGGTGTTGCTGTGCATCTGTGCCATTTGAGGGAAGTCTGTTTTGTTTAATGGTCAATGGAACTGGATTTGCATCTCATTTTGGTGCCAATGGACCAAACACCTGCTCTTCATTCACCATTTCCCCCCTCAGTGCTTACTGAGCTTTTATATCTCTTGGACCCTTTTTTGTATACTAGTTTGTACAAGGGCTATCAACAGCTTTAAAGAGGATTTGAGGAAGATAGCATCTTGTCTGCTATTCAGGTTTTCCTTTATGAATATGTAATTTTCTATTCAAAAGGAACAGGGTATACTGGCTGTAAGGTACAGTGTGGTGTCAATGCAAATAGATTGATTTAACCCGTAAAAATGATTATTAATGCTGTTAAACTTTAGAAATGGTGAATTTCTAAATGTAAACTTTAGAAATGGTGAAATTAAATTAAATTGTTAATTAAATGGTATTAAAGTTGTGCAAATACATTACTGATGATAATGTGAAAACATGAAGGATCTTGCAAAATAATAAGGTTTAAAATAGTGAGTCTCCTTTTATGTACATTTCTACAAACTCTCATGTACATTTTTTTTTTTCAGTATAACAGGTTAGATATGACATTATATAGATACCATTTTTTCATGTGTAAAGGCAAACCAAGTATTAATGAATTAGTTTATTAATAAACAATCCCAGTGTGTGAATATGAAAGAGGGGCTGTAAAAGAGTTTTCTTTATATATACCATTGCATGGCAGTCAGTGGTAGGTAGTGGTTGCCCAAACAGTTAAGGCCCTGGGTTGTTGATTGGAGGGTTGGGGTTTGAGCCCCAGCACTTCCAAGCTACCAGCGTTGGGCCCTTGAGCAAGGCCCTTAACCCTCTCTGCGCTGAATCATGGCTATCCCTGTGCTCTGACCCTAAACTCCAAAGTTGAGATATGTGAAGAAAGAATTTCACTGTGCTGTAATGTATATGTGACTATAAAAGCTTCTATAGTATATTACCAAAGTATACACTCATGTTTGCACTCTTAGATTACATTTTTTCCCCAAGCTTTTTTGATCCAAGCTCCTGACAGCTATCAATCAGAATTAGTAGGCATATTAATATAATATTTTCTTGAAGTATATTAATTTTTCTCTACCTACACTGCATATCATGCCACTTATGCATCTGTTCTTTGAAATCACATAGACTAAATTGTCCATACACAAGACACACATCAAATTCAACATACACACACACACACACACACACACACACACACACACATTTCAAAATTAAACCCTTAATTTAGTAAATAACACCATATTAAAATAATTCAGCATGATTTAGCTCCATTCATTTGAACACAAATTGAAACATCCAGAATTTGTTTTTTATTATGTGAAGTTCCAATAATATGTAGACTTGGCCAGATCCTGTCCATGTTTGTATATTAGAATGAAAACTTAGTCTACCCATCATGAGCACACTACTCTGAGACAGTCTTGTCTATGTTATTCCTGAAAGCCGGGCCAGTGCAGGCGTAATGAATAATGCAAGGTACTCATCTAACCTGCCAGAATGGTGTATTAGCACTGTAGCACAGAAGTGGAATAATGGAGGGAAAGTGGATGGAGGAAAAGTGCCAAGAGTCTTTAAAATAGCCTGCTCGAGTCTGGTCCTTTCCTCACAAACACCTCACTGCCTCTTTATTATTTGATCAGCTGTCTTAATACTTTCAGTTCTTTTCGGTTTATATTTGATATCTGCACCTTAGTGCAAGTTAACCTAGATTTATGAAATAAAGGAATAAAGGACTTTCTTTATGTAGGTCTTGAAGCCTGTGATGACTCAGGATGTCACTCAGAGTCTCGGCAACAGGAGGCTCATCAGTTTCTCCCTGTCAGGTAGGTTAACACACCTTTTATTTAACCGTTGTAAAAAATAATCATAATTGAATTAGAATTGATATACATGAATACACTGTGATGCAAGCTTAAATCTAAGATAAATATTGTGATAACTTTAGAAACTGAGAGAGAGAGAGAGAGAGAGAGAGAGAGCATGAAAAAAAATTTTTGCATTCGTTGGCAAACGCAGGCAAAGGAACTTGAAAATCACAACAAGGCAAAGGTCAGACACTTGAAAATTCGGCCAAGAAAAAAACACTCAGTACTCTGATTGGCAAGACTTCGCAAATGTGTTGGTTTAAACAAATATGTGCAAGGAAACTTTGAGAGAACTGCATTAGCACTGAGGAGATGCTGGAGGAAAGGGTAGTATTCAGACCCTTTTTTGTTGTTTTTTTCACACCTGCCCTGCTCCAGTAGGTGACTGAAAGCTTGTGCATTCTCTTCTACATGGAAACACACTGAGCTAAAATTAGACAGTTTATTCTTGGGTTTTTAATGTATTTACCTGCTTTTGGATGCATAAAATGCAAGCTTCAGCATATGATTAAATAGTTTTCTACTTATCCGAGGTTCAGATTTTACTGATAAATGTTCAAAACACTTCATTAATTTTGGATTTGTATCAATTTACAGTCTCGCCAGGATTTTGTAGATTTTTTTATTTTAATTGTGATTTTTGTTTTGTGATTTAATGCAACTTTCAAAGTTTTTTGTGCTTTTTTAACAAATACTTCGATTGATGAAACTGCAAGTACAAGATTCTTCACTTACCACATGTGCGACAATTACTTTCTATGATAGACATTGTGCATTGTGATAATATCATACAGACTCTTGGCCCGAATTTGTAGAAAAATTGCAGCAATTTTAAAAAAAAATGCAGAAAGGACTGTGGAGGTTGTTTGACTTTTCATTCATTTCTGAGATAACAAACTTATGCGATCCTGGAGCTACTGAAATTACAGTAGGGGCTTTGGAGAACATCAGCATAAGTTTGGTCAGTTTAAATTCACAATTATTCCAAAATGGATTAAATTCATTATCTTCCTCAATATTTTACAATCAATACCACAGAGAACCCCAAGAATCTGAAATATTTGCTAATTTAATTAAAAAAAAAAAAAAAAAAAAAAAAAAACACACATAACTATCCACAGCCATTGTCTACAAGCCTGGTACACCTATTTTTGGGCAATTTCTCCCATTTAAAGAAGCAGGACATCTCAAGCTCTATCAGGTTAGATGGGACCAATCAGTGAACAGCCATTTTCAGATCTCTCCAGAAACGCTTATGGTCAAGTCTGTGCTCTGGTTGGGCCACTCAAGGACATTCAAGGAGTTCCCTTAGCCACTCCTTTGTTTTGCACTCCTTTGTGTGCTTATGGTCATTGCCCTGTTGGATGATGAACCTTTGCCCCAATCTAAGGCCCAGAATGCTATGGAGCAGTTTTTTTCTTCCATTTACAGATGATGGAGGCCACTATGCTTATTGGGACCTTCAATGATTCAGAAATTTTTTGTACCCTTCCCCAGATCTGTGCCTTGATACAATCTTGTCTTGAAGGGCTACAGACAATTCCTTAGACTTCATGCACTGTTAATTGTGGGCCTTTCCAAATCATGTATAATCAACTGAATTTACCACAGGTGGACTCCAATCAAGTCGTGGAAACATCTCAAGGATGTTCAGTGAAAACAGGATGCATCTGAGCTCAATTTTGAGTGTGGCAAAGGCTGTGAATACTTATGTACATGTGATTTTTATTTATTTATTTATTTATTTATTTATTTATTCAGTTTTTATTTTTAATAAATTTGCAAAGATTTCAAACAAACTTCTTTCATGTTGTTATTATATTGTATTGTTTGTGAAATTTTGAGAAATTAATTGAATCCATTTTTAATAAGGCTGTAACATAACAAAATATGGAAAAAGTGAAGCACTGTGAAAACGTTCCAGATGCACTGTATATCATGACTTGTAACTATGTGTTTATGCCTTTAAAGCCTATAAAGGTTCTTTTTAGATCCCTGCAACAGCATTTCCCTATCACAGAGAAACCTATAATGCACTGAGGAACCATTTTTCTAAAATTGTGTCTTATAATGTCAAGAACTAAAATAGCTATTTTGCACTTCAAGACTATAATCTCATACATCTAATCCTACAACCATACCAAAAAGTACAGAGTGTGAACCCCTTGTGTCTGTAATGCCCAGAGATATGCAGGAAATTATTCATACTTCTTGCCATCTGGCTGCCAAGATCACTGCTATAAAAGCATGAGATATGCTTAGCACCTGGTGTGCATATGCCAATGTTTCAAAACAATGACACAGTGCCACATGGACACACACACACACACACACACACACACACACACACACACACACACACACACACACACTCACACACTCACACACACACATACATCTAACTGATAGTATGTGATTCATGAGGTTTTGTGCGACTTTATAAATGTTCAAGGTTCTTTATTTGTCAGATACATATTACATCCACGTCATATAATGTCCTGGAATGTTTTTGTTTAGTTTTTTGAACAGAACCAACATTAACTAACTAAGGATATAAATATACATAGAACACAATAGAATATAATCAAATCTAATACATGTATAATTAAATGTATTAGACTATGGAGAAATGTGAATAATATTTTAAATACTGTCAGAAAAAAACGGTGGTGCCAAACTGGGTGAGACCAGGCACAAACTGAATAAGTGTGGTGTTATTAACAAAATTACAAACTACATGAACCAGGAACACTAAAAGAAAAAGACAGTAACATGACACGACAAAAGAAAAATCACTGAATATGACAGAAGAAACTAGATACAGGAACAGATGACATTACTCGGAACACATGACACAGTAGACACAAATAGAGAAGGTAATCACGGACACATAAGAAGCAGGTGTGAAGACTAAAGGGTAGGGCATGGCAGGCACGTGAACACAGAGCATTAACAAAAACACATGACATGAGACAAAGCACACACACAGATGAAACGCCCCCTAATGTTCTGGCAGGGAATATTTCAAGCAGACCCTGACAAATACCGTGTGTACATAGCATATGTGGGGCTAAAAGTTCTTAAAGAATTGAAAAAATTTATACTCATTTTGTGATTCTGCTTGGTGAGAAGGCATTGATTAAGTTTTAGTAACAATACAGCTGTGATTTGTAGTGCTAGCTGCAAGCTATAGTGTTTTAATCCGTTAGTCCGCATAAATTAGTGTTTCTATAGTAGCAACTAATTTACATGAACTTGTAGTGTATTGTAGCGATCTTTTAAAAATATCATCAGTTTACTAAAATAACTAATTGTAACATTTATGGAAGGAGTATCCAGTGTATCCAGTCATGGCCTATTGGCTAGAGAGTCTGATTCGTAACCCAAAGGTTGTGGTGCCCTTGAGCAAGGCACCGAACCCCCCAACTGCTCCCAGGGCGCCGCAGCATAAATGGCTGCCCACTGCTCCGGGTGTGTGTTCACTGTGTGTGTTCACTGCTGTGTGTGTGCACTCCGGATGGGTTAAATGCAGAGAACAAATTCTGAGTATGGGTCACCATACTTAGCCATATGTCATGTCAAGTCAAAAAAACATGTTTTTCCACCATGGAAAGATATTTAGGAGAGAATGCTTTGCAGTAATATCTTAACTCGCAATTTTTGCATTATTAATTTCAATAGATAGAAAAAAAGAGGCTGGTGAGGGAACAACTGTTGATAAATGTTGTAACATTAAAATAACAGGAACTTATTACACTTGTTTTGTAGACGTTTCAAAACATTGTTTAAAAAATACAGTGTTGTTAATTTACAAATTAAAATTTGTAAGTGTGTTATAAGAGAAGATATATAAAATGTCAGGAAATGCTGTTATGGAATAATAATCAACTTTGAAGTGACATTTTTATGGGATGGGGATAGATCAACTGCTTAAAGCTGTTATAATCTAAGTAATATCATGGACAAGTTTATTTTATTGATGGTCTCTAATTAAATAGAGATGAAAATTTTGATATATTGACTTCTTGCTGTACTTATTTAAATTCACTAGCACTAGGTTAATGCATATTAAACCTTTTCATCTAAATGTTTTATCCAGCTAAGTTTGCGATTTGTAAATTGTGCAACTTCTCCAACCCTTACAGCGTTACTCTGCATGGAGCTTGTGAGTCATCCCTGCTTCAAGAGCTGCTTAGTTGTTTTATATTTAATTCATTGTCACTTCTGCCTGGGTAACAAGTGCACTTTAACATGTTGCTACACATACTGCACTGTATATATGTACCACGGCGGATTAGCGTGTTAGAGAGGGCATTGACGATCTCCAGCTCACTGAGAGCTAATCAATCCTTAGCAGAGGAAGACAGAAGTGGCACTTTTGACACAAATCGAAGTGATCTCTTAATACACTAGACATGACAGGGGTATAAACAACAGCTATGAGTGACAATCTTATAATTATTATTAGTAGTAGTAGTAGGAAGGCTGGTACTTTATAGTGAAGAACCAAAAAGGTAAAACTGGGATTTGAGTGAAATAAAATCTATAATAATATAATATAAAATATGCCTAAAATACACCATAAACCCTCATTTATAAGAAACCATATTGCAACCAGAGTGTGATTTTCTCACATAGTGAACATTTAATTCACGTTGTTGCAAAGACACGCACATGCCATAGAGAAACAGACATAATCATTTCAGGTTGAAATCAGATACCGTGTGTCAATATGTCCACAATGCCTGAACATTTGAAAGGCATTTTCTTTCTTTTCATTTTTGAGTATAACCTGTTTTTAAAATGCAAGAACTTTAATTGTGATTGAGATGTATGGAAAAGAGAAACAATTTTTGACGTTTTCCAAGATAACCAAGGCCATTTTCAGTGTGCTTCAGTCGTATCGAGTTACATCAACTGTATGTTAAATGTTAAAATGAAAAGTCAGCTACACTAAACAAAGTGTTATTGAGAAAGGGCAGGTGTGGGTGCAGCTTTTCATTCCAACCAAGCTTAAGCCACACCTGAGTCTGAATGCCAAGATCAACTGATTAAACAGGTGGAATCAGGTACAGCTCATGCCTGATTGGAATGAAAATCCACACCCCCATCAAATCCTTTACGTATACCCCCCCCCCCCCCCCCCGATCTAAAGCATTTGGCCGGACTTTCTCTGTCTCTGTTCTTTTCTTTAACTTCCATAAAAATAGATTTCTCTTTATAATATTTGCTTGAGTTCAGACGGGGCCAAAAAAAAAAAAAAGAATTCATAAATGGTACTAAATACTGGTCATATACATACTATAGAATTACATATTCTACAATTAGAATTTAATCTAAAATATGTTTCCTTCACAATTGAAAAGGTACTTATCCAAGTTGACAGATCTATATCCAGAGGGTTTTGGTAAGCGATTCATCATGTACTTATTCTTATCATCTCCTCTTCTTTGGTTAATGTCAGACATCCAGGCAGTGGGTCTGAAGAAGGGGATGTTCTTCAATCCTGATCCATATTTGAAGATCGCCATCCACCCTGGAAAGCACAGCATCTTCCCTGCTCTCCCCCACCATGGTCAAGAGAAGAGATCAAGCATCATCTGCAACACCATAAACCCCATCTGGAAGAGAGAGGTAACCCCTCAACTCATTTCCCCACTCCACAATAAACATGTGAAACAGACAATATACTGTATATATACATATACACACACACACACACACACACACACACACACACACACACACACACACACACACACACACACACACACACACACAAACTGTATCAGTAGTTTGGATTATATGATGGAACAATAACATTCAGGCTGAATAATTTGTCGAGATATTTTGATTTTCAAACGCTGTTTGATTTGTTTTGTATGTCAGTACACTTGTTTTGCAGTGCACTGAGCCTTGACATCAGAGTTTTTTATTCCTGCTTTGTTGTCTGCGATTGTGCTTTCCTTTAGATTTTTCACATCTAAAGTGCTGCTTTTGACAGTGGAAATATTTTATTTGTCTGGTTTATGTGTCAGGGTATTCTAACACAAAATGCAGTTTGCCCTATAGGAAGAATAAAAAAAAGAGAGAATGACAAAAATTGTAGAGCTGTCAGGGATCCAGCAGCCACACATTCACCTAACAAACCTATCACTCCTAGCAGTTCTCCTACCTACTAATGTGCTACACCTGGCACTCATCAGCCTCCAGGCTATATAACCTCCGTTCCCCAACAAGCTCATTGTCTGTTCTACAGTTTAGGCTGACTAACATTGCTGGACTACGCAAGCTACGTACACTACGTGTCAGTATTGTTTTCACAGTTTAGTTCTCTTTACATTATTTTGGTCTTCGCATTCGCCAGGTTTTGCTACACCTGGAGCTAAGCTCTTGTTTGCCGTTTTCTGCATTTGCCCTTTTGTTTTCTCCACAAAACCTTGTGAATTGCACTTCGGTTTCTGGCACGTTCTTCCGCCTGACAAGAGCATAGATCATTAAATATATAAGGCTCTGGTGTTGGCTAACTAACTGCCCTAGCGTCGTATTTAGATTATGCAATTCAACATCTCTTAAAACTATGTCAGTAACAAGACTGTTTTCTTTTTCACTAAAACTTTATTTTGCATGTTTATTTTGAACAATTGCACCCACGGTAGCTGTATTTTTTTAAAAGGAGTCACGTTTCACTGGTTTCTCATCTAATAGGTGTACTGACCATGTGTGAAAGCAGCCTCATGGGTGTATGACATACTGTAAGCTAGCTACACTCTTACCTACATAGTTATACTGTATATACTTGTAAAGTAAGCCTCTTGTCAATTTCCTATTGTTAGATCAGTTTTGAGATATATCTATGATGCTACCATGGTAGCTACCAATCTGTCCTGGTTCCAGCTGTTTCTCTGATATCGTTTCTCAGAATACAGGTTCATATCTCAGAAAATGCTACTTTTTTAAACCAAAGACAGTCAGAAGTAAACATCTATCTATCTATCTATCTATCTATCTATCTATCTATCTATCTATCTATCTATCTATCTATCTATCTATCTATCTATCTATCTATTAGTAGTAGTAGCAGCAGCAGCAACATCAGAAGTAGTAGTAGTAGTAGTAGTAGTAATAATAGTAGCAGTTTTAGCAGTTGTAGTATAATCAGCAGCAAAAGCAGTAGTAGGAGCATAGGAGCAGTAACAGTAGTATGAACAGAAACATTAGTAGCAGCAACAGCAGTAGTTGCAGTATTAGTAGTAGCGGCATTTCAATAATTGTAAAACCTGATGATTCCTAAGCTGCAATTGTTTATTTATTTATCTTATTTGAACTAGATACGAAAATTTATGTCAGACTCAGAATCCTTTCTTTCCTTCAAATCTGAATGTGTTTATAGGGCTAGTAAGTGTGTGTTTGTAAGTGTGTTTGTGTGTTTTCCTACATTCCCTAGAAATACAGTACGTGTCTGAGCTCTTTTAATTAAGTGATTTTTAACATCTTTTGCAATGAAAACATTTAAAATTGAATTGTGCGTTTGCTGTAACTGTGTAATCACTGTTTAGACTTGGCTTCTCTCTCCTCACTAAATACCCAGGACTCATAAGTGGATTAAGACCAAGTGGGTCTATCACATACTCCTCTACCATGCTTTTTCTATTAGTTTTACTGTAGCAACTGAGTAATTTATAGTGCATTCTTGGAAAGCTCCCTAAAATGAAACAAACAAACAATAAGCCAGGAGATTCAAGAGTTAACTCCCAAAATAAATTTCCAACATCCAGTCTTAACCATCCATGAAATATACAACTTACAGTGTTAGGCAGCCATCAGCACATCATGAGTGTGAAATATGGCTTCATCTCAGACTTAGTGCGTGGCTGATCGTGCAGAAATTCCCCACAGCGTAGCATGTGATCTCAAGACTGATGCTTCTTTCAGAGATAATGGAGCCATTATGAGTCTTGGGAACCCCAGTGACTTGAGCCTAACCTGGTATGCACAGCCACTGGGGATTTACTCACAGTATGTTTTTCAGTTAAAACCGATACAGTGTATTGTTTCATACTGACCAAAGCTAATGCCCAAACTGAAGCGATATTATATGTGAGGGCTAAAGTCAAATATCTATCAACAGCACAGCAAAAAAAAAAACTATTAGAATTAGATCTGGTGATAAAGGGCAAATTATTCCAAGCACATTTAAATGAATAATAGGGAGTTGTTTTATTAATTTGATCATTTGCAACTGGCTCAATATTGAATTTTTAAAATGGAAACGGAAAATAACCAACATTCATTTCTGCCAATTGTCATTTTTATTGATACTTTGTTTGTACTTGATAATCTTATTCAACCTACTTTACTTCTTTAAATCAGTTCTATTCATTTTATTTGTATAGCACCTTTGACTACTCACATTGTCTCAAAGCAGCTTTACAGAAGTATAGAGACAGAATAAAAATAGTCAATTTTAGTATTAAGTTACATAAAGGTATTTACAATGGTGTGAAAAAGTGTTTTTTTTTTTTGCACGATTGTCACATTTCAGATCATCAAACAAACTTAAATATTAGTCAAAGATAACACAAGTAAACACAACATGCAGTTTTTAAATGAAGGTTTTTATTATTAAGGGAAAACAAAATCCAAACCTACACGACCACTGTGTGAAAAAGTGTTTGCACCCTAAAACTAATAACTCATTGGGCCACCGTTAGCAGCAAGAACTTACAATGAGTCTGTTACAGCACTGTGGAACAATTTTACAGATGTTTGTTAAGAGCAAATGTGAGTGAATGCCATAATGCAGCACCCCTGGAGCGGAGAGGGTTAAAAGCCTTGCTCAAGAGCCCACCATTGCCAGCTTGGCTGTGCTGGAGGTTGCACCACTGACCTTGTGATATGTAACCCACATTTAACTGCTAAGCCACCCCTGAGCCCTCATTGTCCTTGCTTGCCAGTGTGATAGCAGCTTCGCAAATTCTTTTTTCTCCCTCTTTTTTATATGAAAGTCTATACAGTATATATGGGTTGCTCTTTCATTCTTTGTTGTTCTTTTGTTTCTGCTCCTTTCCTGTCTCTCAGTCCTTCTGGGTGGGAAAAAATGTGGGGGAAGGGAAACTATACACTCGAATGTGGGATTGCAGCAAAGTGTGACTGTGATGCAGTTAAACAGATCTCCTCTATTGGTGAGACCGTTAATCGTATTTCCTTTCTCTCACCAGTGATTGATTGGAATGAGCTTGCACTCCTAAATGTTGCTGCCTCCTCTTCTTTTCTTTCCTGCCAGCCAATACAGTAATCAAAAGCAGGAAGCACATAGGTGCTCTAATCGACCCGCTACACTGTTTGTCCTGCTATCCTTTTGAGGACCATTCTGTTATTTATTTATTTTTTAAATCTATTTTTTTTAATGCCATCCTTACACCTAATTCTAATCTAATTTAACCTTAATAACCAGAAGGTAACATTTTGGTTCTTATGGTATTTTGTTTGATTAAGTAAAAGCTGATGTTTTGGCAAAAAAAAATATATATATATATATATATATATATATATATATATATATATATACAATTGGTCCCCATCAAGGTAAAAAAACACCCCAGACCCTCTCTCTCTCTCTCAGACACACACAAGGCAAGGTTATTCTTGACTGATGCAATTTTCACCACTTGCAGATAATACCCTCCAGATTGAAAACTAATTTTACCATCAAATCTGATGCACAGCTTGTTCAGGAACAATATCAAGCAGTGTTATACTAAAAAAACAGAACTTACTGGATATACTATAATGAATATGTCACATAAAACAAATTAGGGCTCATTCCTGGGAGGATTGGTGTTCAGTAGAGAAAGGGCATATTTAGCAGATCTCACTATTGCTTCACTGTTTCATCATGCAGTTTTCACCCATTTTAAATAATACATTGAATAGGCACAGTCAGGTACATTTCTCTGCAACTTGCTTTTTACCACCATCCATTTATGAAAAAGGCCTAATTCAAATGCTTAACACTTTATCATGTATAACTTAAATTTAGCACTTAAGACAATGGTAATATATGCATAAAGCCTTTGTGCTATATTTATACTACATATATATATATATATATATATATATATATATATATATATATATATATATATATATATATATATGGGGGTGTTGGTGGCTCAAGCAGTTAAGGCTCTGGGTTATTGACCCGGCGGATCAGGATTTAAGCCGCAACTGTTGGGCCCCTGAGCAAGGCCCTTAACCCTCAGTTCTTCCAGAGTGCTTTGACCCAAATTCCAATGTTGGGATATTTGATATACACTGTAATGTATATCTGACAAAAATGAAGACTTCTTCTTCTTAATATTGTACACTCTATGAGGGCTACAAGGAGTTTGCAGAGAACATATGCAAATTTACACCTTATTTATGTCAAAGTGCAATTTAGCAGAGCCAGCATATTCTTGACATGTACAGATATACCAGCATGTTTTTGGAGAATTTGTAAAGCAGATTTTAAAACTCTAGGTTAATGTTTATTATCAACACT
This sequence comes from Tachysurus fulvidraco, assembly GCF_022655615.1. Lineage (NCBI taxonomy): Eukaryota > Metazoa > Chordata > Actinopteri > Siluriformes > Bagridae > Tachysurus > Tachysurus fulvidraco. The sequence continues at coordinate 9,330,878 of NC_062520.1, read as the reverse complement.
AATATGAAGAATCTATTCAAAAACCTCTAGAAATTTCCTCCTATTAAACAGGTGATTAGGACAACATTTTGCCAGTCCCAAAAATTATAGCACATTTCAAAGAATCTCACATATACTGTTTTAGCTTCTGGTAAAGCGTAATTTAATCTGCACGTACTGTATAATAAGCAGATGAGAGTGTGATTCTCAGCTCCAAATCCATTTATATCTTTCCTCTTAGTGGCCCAACCCTGCACATTTTATGGAATCTCTTTAAATGAAGTGAGAGTTGAGTGCTGTGACCCAAGATTGATTAGTTTGCCTGGAAACATCAGAAAAAAATGGATCTATTTTTAGGTGTTTAACTGGGAATATGATTGTGCTATTTGTCAAAAAATACTTACTATACAATAGACATGTATAGCTTATGTAATGAATGAAACGCTGTAAAGTCTTAGAAAATGTTGCCATTTTTAAATGTTTTATAGTATAGCTGAAAGTATGTGGACATTTGACCAGCACACCCATATGTGGCTGTTCCTCAAACTCTTGTTGCATTAATTTTTCCTTTTACTTGAACTTAGACGCTCGAATGTCCCAGGATGACAATGCCTCTGTGCGCAAAGTGAGATCCATGAAAACATGGTTTGCCAAGATTAGTGTAGAAGAACTCAAGTGTTTTGCACAGATCCCTGAACTCAATCCCCTGCACACCTTTGGGATGAACTGGAAGCATAGCTGCAATAGGCCTTCTTATCCACTGTAGACTCTTGCAACTGATTGGGTAAATCACCACAGCCACAATCCAAAATATAGACTAAAGTCCCAGTCGAGTGGATGCTGTTGAAGCTCATTATTAATGGCCATAGTTTTGGAATGTGATGTTCCATTACTCATTGGTTCCCATAGTTTTGACCATTTAGTGTATGTAAAACACTACAACAGTGTCACAGAATTTCCTCTTTATCTGATAAACTATTAAAAAACTCATGAAAAACGTTTGTATTGCATGAGAATTAATTTAAAATGGGGATTGTAGCTATTGTTAGAAAGTCAACAAGTTGCTAAAAACTTTTTTAAATTTTTAATTAATTTTTTTAATCTCTTAAAACAGGTCACACTAATTGTTAATGGCCTGACTGTACAGTTTCCAGAAGCAATATGCTGATTTATTGGAGCCATTTGATTTCCTTATATGCAATGTTGCCTACTCCTTGAACATTATGCAGCACTAGTGGGTGCAGTTATGATATAAGTATTCATGATTTTCTTCAGCACAGAGGAATTTAATGGTTTATTAGTAACATGACAAACAGCAAAAAAAAGAGTAGAAGCAAGGCTGATGAGGGAATGACATGATAACAGTCTTGTTTTCCAGATGTTCAACAACATTAACTATAACTATAAGTGGAAAAAAGTTTTTAAAAATAATCATTTTCTAAACTGCTGTCATATGCAGTATCTCACAGAAGTGAGAACAACCTCACAAATATTTTTTTTTAAATATTTGATTATATCTTTTCTTGTGACAACATGAAATTTGCTACAATGAATTTGCTACAATGCAAAATAGTGAGTGTACGGCTTGTATAACAGTGTAAGTTTGCTGTCCCCTCCAAATAACTCAGCACACAGCTATTAATGTCCAAACTGCTGGCAACAAACATGAATACACCCCTAAGTGAAAATCGGAAAATTGGGCCCAATTAGGCATTTCAACATAGCATCACATGGCAAAGAACCCTCTGAGGATCTAAAGATTGCATAGGCTATAAGAAGATTGGTGTCATGTGTGTGGCAGCAACCTGGTGAGGAGTATAAAGACAAGTGTATCTTGCCTAAAGTCAAGCATCGTGGTGGGAGTGTCTTTATCTGGAGCTAGAGTTCATTGAGGGAACCATGAATGCTAACATGTATTGTGACATACTGAAGCAGAGCATGATCTCCTCCTTTCAGAGACTGGGCCGCAGAGCAGTATTCCAACATGAAAACGACCCCAAACACACCTCCAACATGAACACTGCATTGCTAAAGAAGCTGAGGTTAAAGGTGATGGACTGGCCAAGCATGTTTCCAGACCTAAACCCTATTGCGCATCTGTGGGGCATCCTCAAATGAAAGGTAGAGGAGCGCAATAATAAGAAAAACACTTAGCCAGGAAGTCAGGTGGGCAAACACACGTAGTGCAGTTTATTCTGTGTAGGGGCAGTGGGGTTGAGGGAGTGAGTGAGAGAAAGAGAGAGAGAGGTAGAAATATGGAGCTGCACCCAGCAAAGCATTGTCCAGGCAGCCTTGGGAAGGTTGGCAGGCAGTCCATCCTTCAGCTTGAAGAGTCTGAAAACGCAAAGAATAGGGGATACAGCGCATCAGATACTTTAAGACAGTCTCCTCTTACCTCCCTTTCTCTGCTGAGCCTAGTTCTCTGCTGTTTTTCACAGTCAGAGGGTGAATGCCACAGCCAAGCTCCTGATTGTCTCCCTGCTTTTTGGCAGAACTTTGGCCGTGGTGCTGTAGCGCTGGGGAGCATTGTCAGCGGCGTTGGCCATGGCGCTGGACACTGCGACATAGTTCTGCTTGGCAGGACTCAGTTTTCTCAATATGAACAGGACCGGGTGCTCCTCCCCTTCTAACTCCTGGGAGAGGATGGCTCCTAAGCCTGTCTCAGATGTGTCTGTTTGGAGGACAGAAAGGAGGCCAAAGTCATGGCTCCTTAGGACAGGGTGGGGGGTAAGCACCTTTTTGAGGCAGAGGAACATCAGCTCTGTATCGCTCATCCACTGCACCCGATCCGGTTTGCCCTTTTTTCGTCAAATCTGAGACAGGGAAAGCTACAGAGGAGAAGTTAGGGACAAATCTTTGGTAATAACACACCAAACCCAGAAAGGCACGTACCTATGTCTTCTCAGAAGGTCCGGGTATTCCTTGATGGCTTCAATCATTTTCGTTTGTGGTCTTACCCCCAACTATGCAGAACCTCCCTCAGGTGGAATAAGTGATCGCTCACATGGCGGAGGGGATTATGACATCGTCCAGATAAGAATTGTTGTGGGAGTAGGAAGGTGTCCATCAGGTGCTGAAAGGTGGCCAGCACCCCATGTAGGCAAGAAGGAGGAATGCCCCTTTGGGTTTTGCATCTGGGGCAAGAGCAACCTGCCAGTAGCCCTGCCAGATCTAGGGTGGAGATGAAGCGGGCTTTCTCCAGGCGCTCTACGAGGTCATCCACTTGGAGCAGGGGATATCTGTCGAACTCCAAGATCTGGTTGAGCCTCCAGAAATTGTTACAGAGGCGGAGGCTTCTGTCGGACTCCACCACAATGGAGCTGGACCATGGGCTGGCAGACTCCTATGGGCCATGGGCTATGAGCATCCATTCAATCTCCTCCTCTATACCCTAACGGCAGGCTTCCGGGACTTAATATGGCTGCTGTCAAACCACAATCCCGGGAGGGGTTTTGATCTCATGGTGCTCCAGCTGGAGCTCAAATGAGGTGAAGCCGGTGGATGGTTGGGGAGCCTTTCGGACGGCAAAGAGGACGTAAGGAAGGAGGAGATCCCAGTTCTGTGCTTCCTCTTCTACCACCTTTCATAGCATCCTCTTCAGTGTCAGATTGAACCTTTCCACAAGTCCATCATTCTGCTGGTGGTAGATGGATGTCCTCAGCTGCTTACACCTGTTACCTGTCGCCCCCCCATTTTCATGATTTTTGCCTAGATGACATACCCACATAAAAAGTGGTACAGCTCCCATATACTTTGACACACAGAGGTGAGCTTGGTCTCTTTGGAAAGAAGAGAGTCTCTAGTTTCTGACACAAGTGTCAGCTTGATTCTAAGCCTTACTGACACAGAGTTATAGAGGCTAGAATGGTGACTTTTTATTTCCGTCTGAGTTGTTTACCTGATAAACTGATTACATACATTGCTGTATTTAATGATGGTTGGTAAACAACAACTGAGGGTCATAGCCACATGTCTTGGCTTTCACCAAAAAAAAATGACGTCAAAAGACTCAAAAATGGATTTTATATGAATATTTTTCTACGGACATGTCCGTCTGTTCAGGTTTTTCTTGTTTTTTTTTTTTACTGTATAACTTTGTATAAAAGGACTGCATGCTTAGTTCAAAAGTCCTATAACAAAGAGAACCCCTCTGCCTAGAAGTCTGCTGTGAAAATATGCCTGTAAACTGACACCCTGAGGTGTGAGAGTGTGAAACGTTTGAGAATTGCGCAATAAAGCTGAAAAAAATTAATATGCGCACGCTCATTGCACAGCCCGCCCTCACCAGATGTATCATGTTGCATCTCGTCGGAATCGTCTCCTTATTGGCTAAAGAGCTATGATGCTCGCGAAACATCAAATCGCTACTGGATGGAGCAAATGTCAGTCAAAGGGAGGGTCACCCACATAGCATGGAGAGACCTCATTGGCTTCTTAGCTGCCTATCTCGGCCGCACAGGCACTGGTTGGCTCATGCGAGGGCTTGTTTGATTCGTCAGATCCTTGACTACAAATCTGACGTGTTTTGAAATTTTGGTATGCGTCCAATGAGACGTAGGAGTCCAACAAAGCAACAGTCGACAAAGATGACACTGGGAGCAAGCCTGGCGGAAGGCAGGGACTTCCGAGTTCAAGAGGGCCACGTGAATTGATCCCGCAGCTTCTTTAGTGTGTTTCGGGGCCCGAGATGTCACCCCAGAGGATGTGCATGTGCCAGGTTCCAGAGGAGGGCACATTTTTGACCAGATAGCTGGACGCAGGCAGGAGTCAGGTAGGGTCTGTCATCTCACCTACCACCAGCAAAACCTGGCTCCAGCAGTGCTTCAGCTGCTCATCTTCTTTCTGTTCTGACAAAGTATCTGTGTTCCCCAAGTCAAGGAGCGCAGAAATGGGCCACCGTTTTACAGTACCTCCACATTGAGCCATGGTGTTTCTGTGACTGCAGAGCAATGCAGGCCGCAGCCTTCGAGCCACTGCTTATGGACCCGAGCTGGCGGCTCGAGTTCTGGCTCAGTGGGTATGGGTTCATCGGCTGGTCCCGGGGCGGGGTAGTACTCCATTTTCTTCTCTCCCCAACCAGCTCCGGCTGTCGTTGGGGCTGGAGCGGGGTGGACTGGGCCGGAACTCCTTCTGCATGTCCTAGTCAATCTCCAGGGTGGCCATGGCATGCCATAGTGCATTAAAGAATTCTTTCCTTTATGTGTTGAGTTCTTTTGAGGGGACAGCAAATTTAAACTGTTATACAAGCTGTACACTCACTACTTTACATTGTAGCAAAGTGTCATTTCTTCAGTGTTGTCACAGGAAAAGATATAATAAAATATTTCCAAAAATGTAAGGAGTGTACTCACTTCTGTGATATACTGTAAGAGGAATGTCACAATTCCTGACATGCTATTTATGAAAATAATAAATTTTGCCTCTTGCCTTGGGCTGCATACTACCAAGATAGCAATGATTATTTTTGTGGAGCAGCATGTCATTTTCCATCATGACTTTAGCCAGTACAGTATGCCACATTTGATATTGTATATGCATTTCTTCTTGTTCATAATTCTTGCACGATTAAACAATGTACTGTTATAATAATTATCAACTTGGCTGATATTGAAGTGTACAAATTATATTTATTCAGTATTGGTTCTTAAATTTGACTGGCCACAGGTGAAGCCATTTTACAGTACATACACTTAGCATTTTGGATTACTCTTCTGTCTGAAGAATATCTTTACCTGTGCCTGCTGTGCTGCTTGCTGTGTTGCTTATTTATGGATGGATGGATGGATGGATGGATGGATGGATGGATGAATGGATGGATGGATGGATAGATAGATAGATATCCAAATAGAAAAAAAAATGTGCAAAGTACAGATAAATATATAAATGTATGTCCAGCAAATAAATAAAGCTATGGCAGGTAGTATGTGCAGATAATTATATGTGAAGATAATTAGACAGTACAATATATCTAAAAAAAATAGAATATATATGTCTGTGCAAATGTGTGCATTATGTACATTGAATGTACAACAGTAACCTAGAAATATACAGTGTATTTACAGATATATTTATAAATGGATGTAAACTAGGGTAAGCAATGATTTTACAGTTATATGCAGCTATAATTTATAGAAAATATGCAACCGAATGTATCGGGTAGAACGGATCTGCAAGGTGATCATGAACAGTGAAGCATTAGCGAGAGATCCTAGCGGTGTAGTGTGGGTTTCAGTAGGTTTATGGTTGTGGAAAACTATATATTTATTACATACTATAATCAGTGCTAATTGTTAACAAACTACAGAAGAATAGTTTTCTTACTGGACACTGAATTTTTTTAAGTATACTTTTTGCAGTTTTATGAAAGTAATAAGGTATATTGTTTTATTATTGTATCTTTTTAATGTTGGATAATGTACCTAGTTATGTGACATGAAATCAGTTACTTCACATTCAGCATTGCTCAAATCTCAAACCTGAGCAACATGGAGTCTCAAAGCCCCACATGGGAACTCACCCACAACACCATGGCCTTAGGCAGTGGTCTATAATTTCTTATGGATGAACCAGCAATGCTTTTCAACACCTTACAGCAGTTCCTTTCTGGTTAATTGTTAAAGGAATATAGGCTGCTATCAGCTTGTCTTTCTTTTACTGCTGTTCTTTAGAGAGCATCATTACTGCAGCTTTCCACATTGGCCCCAGGGTAAAATAATGCAGCATTTTCAGGACAGATCATTACATTCCCCTTCTGCTAAATATGTCTCAGGATTTATGATAAATGGTAACCCTACCTGGATGACCTACAGTATTTTTAAGCATTGCTTGGGAAATTGTGGCAGCCCAAGACTAGCCTGACATAATGTTTAGCTTTCGTGCTCTGATGAGGAATTTGAGAACCATTAAGCAGCCGCGGTGTTGCTTTGTGGAGACTGATTTCAGCTAGGACACACAAACGCAAGTTTTATGGGAGTCCTTTTTAATGTTTTTTTTAATTATTTAAAGTCTAGTGTTAATTTTTAAATACAGAAAGGCTGAATTACATACCAAGAAGAATGGATGGGATGAATGAATGGTTTTAATTAGGAAAGATGTGGATTTTTCTACTTTTGCTATGCTGAACAATCAGGAAAAAAAGAGTCGTGTTCATTTAAAAGTGAACGTAAATGACGATAAAGCTGCAGGGGGCTAAGAGGCGACTGCTGTGTGATTATTGCCTTTAGATGCACATATTACATTTTTACCCCAGCTGAATGCATAAAATGGGAGAACAAATCAAAGCACTATAGATATGATGTGCTTTATACCAAAGATGCTGCTTTCAGTAATGAGTTTCTCCTGCTGACTACAGTAGAAATATAATAAAAGGTCCCCAGAGTAAATTGCCTGTTAGTCAGCCAAATTCTCCTAGTGCCCTGCTCGGAGATGACTCTTTTTTCCATGAAGCGATGTAGCTTATTCTCAGAATTACAACAAATTATATCATTTAACCTGCAGTTGCATTAAACCGAATGCTCAGGCTACATTTCATCATCTCCAAACAGCAGTGTGGCAGGATGGGTCCTATACCTCACAAAGCAAAATTCTCCTCATGTCCTTGGCATTTGGACTGAGTTCAGATTTATCCCTCAGACTTGGCTAAGGCAAGGCTTTTTAAAGAGGTTTATTGAGCATGCAGGCACTGCTGCTTGGCTCGGTGTCTTAAGCACTGAAATGGTAGCTCCAGGGACACACAGGTTTTGGGTTCTACTGTCCTTCAGCTGTTCAGGAGAGTAGGAGCTGATTAGAGTAATTGTTATGGCTCATATTAAGCCCACTACCAACCTGTTTGATTTCAGATAATGAAACTGCCATATGGAGGCATGAATATTCACTGAAGCCTCTCTCGGCTTCTCTTTCATTCAACCGTAGCACTTCATTAAACACTTACCACTTAATTAAATGCATTATCATGCACGTGAAACGCAGTCCAGAAATTTACAATCCAATTTAAGTCTAGAATTTAGTCTCTTTATCTTCTCAAATGTTGTGCCAGTTCTATTTTAGCCACATACAAATAATGTATAGCCATGATTTGATAGCATATACGATACTATATATCAAATATACCAAATATGTAATATATCTTAATATATATCAAATAGAGATACATTCTCTAGCTGCAGTTGAACAGTGGTTTAGTATCACCATTCTTTCAATTTGTGTTAGTCAGTGTTTAGTAATGTTTACTTGAATAAAACCCAACTCACTGTTCAAAATATAAGATTTGAATTCTTGGAATGTAGAATTGCTGTTAATTTGGGACTGCTTATACACTAAATAGCTAAATGTGTGTGGACACCACACCTTCACGCTTATATGTGTTTCTTCCACAATATTGGAAGCACACAATTGTCCAGAATGTTTTGTATGCTGTAGCATTGGAAGTTTCCTTCACTGGAACTAAAAGGCTTGAAAATATTCCAGTATGACAATGCGACTGTACACAAAGTGAGATCCATACAGCCATGACCTCAAACCCACTGAACCCCTTTGTGGATGAACTAGAATCCAACTAGGCATCCAATATCTGCACAAACTCCTGGCTAAGCAAACTCCCATATAGCCAAATTTCATAATTTAGTTGAAAGCCTTCCCAGAAGAGTGAAGGCTGTTAAAGCAGCAAGATTGGAACGTACAGTATTAATGGCCTAGGTTTTGGAATGAAAATTCAGCAAAGGTTTTACCTAAATCACACTATCCTGAAGTGAGTATGGTTTTGATAGAGCCACATCTGCAAGGCAATTGAAGGCGAAGGTCATGTCATTTAACAGACAGAATCAGGTTCATGTTTGTTTTTAACTAAAACCAGCATCCATAGCAACGCTTTGTGTATAAACTTTAGCATCCCTGCTCTGCATGATGTATCTATTCAAAGCAGGACAGCCTAGCAAATACAGTTTTTGAAATTGAAATATATAAGTGCATTTAAATATACAGTACATATAGAGGATGTATATACAGCATGAAAGTGAAGATAAAAAAAAAAGAAAGGGCCCTTGATGTATTTTTCAAAGGCACATGGTAGCCTTTACTTATGCTCTATTGTTACAGAGATTTAACTTTGTCTCTCTGCCAACGGACGTTTTGGAGATTGAGGTGAAAGACAAATTTGCCAAGAGCAGACCCATCATCAAACGCTTTTTGGGCAAATTGTCTTTGCCTGTGCAACGGCTACTGGAGAAGCATGCTATTGGGTAGGTGTCGTAGAATAAATAATATATTCACTGGAGTACTCTAGACTACTGTTATCTTCACACAGATAAAAATGCTAGTCTTTGTCTATTTATATTTTGCAGACGACTATGGGAATACATTATTTGCAGTTTCAATTATTTATTCCCTTTTATCACATTAGATAGTGTCCTTTTCTCAATCCCTTATAGGTCAGGATTAGTAATAATTTTGTGTGTGGGTGTGTGTTTCTCAACAGAGACCGTGTGATTAGCTATGCTTTAGGTCGCAGGCTGCCAACAGATCATGTTAGTGGACAGCTGCAGTTTCGCTTCGAGATAACATCTTCTATTCATCCAGGTCTCCTCTATTTTATTATAATATGTACAAGTTTAAATGTACCACAGTAGCTTCTACACAAAAAAGCTATTTAAGGATAGTTTTCTCATGTTTATTAACAAATTGTCCCGATCTTTCTTGAAGATGATGAGGAAGTGTCTGTTAATGCAGAGGCTGAGACCCCTGACCAGCAGGAAGCAGAGGAGCTGAATATCGACCCACCAGTAGCTGCTGATTTGGATGCAAAGGATGAAGATCTAAATGAGCTCAATGAGAATATCTCTCTGGATGTAGAGGCACAGAATCCTCTGCTGCTATCTTCCACTAAACCTAGTTCTCCTGCTCATATTGTTTCTAGCACAGAGGAATTGGAGGAAACTGAACATCTAGAGGAGGCACTGAAAGATAAAGAGAACAGTCCAACTGAGGATTTGTCATGCACAGTTCAGCTCACGGAACATCTGGAGCAGAGCCTTGAGGAACCAGCTCAGGAGCTTGGAGAGGTACATTGTGATTTGGATGCAGAAGATACAGTGGAAGTTGTGGAAGCTCATAGAGATGAAGCTGCAACTGATATAGTCACAGGAGATGAGGAGATGGTTGAAGAAGCTATTAAGGTAAGGACAGAAGAGGTTGAAGATACTGCAGAGTTGCAAGGAGCTACAGGCTCAGTGCAGACAGGAGTAAGAGAGGAGGAAGAAAGTGAGAGTGTAGAACCATGTTCTCCAAGGACAGCATGTATAATAAAGCGAAAAGCCATGAAGCGCCGCCCCTGCTCGCTGCCTGTCTCTGAACTAGAGACAGTCATTGCCTCTTCTTGCACAGAACCTGAGACTCCACGATCACACTACATACGTATACACCACCTCCTGCATAGCCTTCCTTCTGCCCGGCATAGCTCTTGTAGCCAAGATGATGGGGACACAATAGATTCTTCTGAGGATGTCAGTCTAAAACCTGTGGAGTACGAAAAGGAGGTAGCTGATGAGACGGAGGAAGGGTCAAGCGAGACTCGATCTCCATCAATAGTCCCAGAGTGTCTTGGACCTTGTTGTAGACGGATTCTGCCTCCGAGCCTCTCCATCGAACGGCTGTCAGAGCTCAACCAGCTTTTGGAGGGTGAGACTCGTTCACGTCTTGAGAGCGTGGATGGCGAAACGGAAAGTGGAGGCCAACGTGTTCACAGGGAGAGTGAGTGTGAACTGTGTGACAACTCCTGCTACAGCACCTCATGCTACAGTACATCCTGTTACAGCACATCCTGTTACAGCAACTCAGGCCACGAGGGACGAAATCGCATCTGCAGCCACACACGCCTGTCATCTGTGGACAGCACACGATTGTCAGAGAGCACCGTATTTTCTTCGCAGGAGGAAGAGGAGGAGAACAGTGCCTTTGAGTCAGTAACAGACTCAGGGCAGAGCCCAGAATCAAGGGAGTTGGGAGACATTTCCAGCCAGTGGATGGAGGATCAAATTGAGGGTGGTCACTCTCAGTCTCCAGTAGCTGGACCCAGTGTTGGTTCACCAGGTGAGGAAGAGATGTAACTTTCTGATTTAAAAAAAAAATGTTCCTGGGTTTTGATTATTTCAATTGGCCATAAATGCTGCCTCAATTGGTGCGACTACACTTGATTGATTTTCATTTACTGGAAAACCTGTCATAATAACAACCATTGACCCTTTATCTGAGATTGCACTCCTTCCCCCTTCGTGATGCGAGGATCATTGTCACTTTACCAATTTTACACAGAATTAAAGAGACATTCCTGCAGTCTGTTGGTTTTTAAACCCCTGAATATCTGCCAATAACAGCTGACCACTCATATGACATTTATCCTACTTGTTTCAGCAGTTCACCAATATAATACCAATATAAGACCAAAAAGTGATAAAAGCAATATGGTGTGAAAATGTCCTAAACATATTGCATACTGTTTTCCAGTCATGGTCTGTCCTACCAGGCAGGGGAAAGGGTCAGAGGCAGGGTCATCTCAATCATCCTGTAATATTCCTAGACTTTGTGGGGGTTAAATGCTATTAGCTGACTTCTTCATGACTTCATGACTCATCCAGAAGTCTTGTCACAAATACCTGTCCTGATTTTGACAATATGTCTGGTAAGGATCTTTGCAATGATATTGCCCTCAAACACTTGCATACTGTATTGCAGTGATATTGCCCTCAAACACTTTCTTATTATTAGTATGGCCACAGGATGGTATTTTGGAATTGGTGGACAAATGTCATGTTAAAAAACAACCCTGCAATAAGTGAAGAAGTGTTTATGAGCTCCCAACGATGTCTCAGCCATCCATAGCTGGCCATCAAGAGAGCAAAACTGGCCAAGCTGTCTGTGTAGGAGGAATGTCATATTCACCCCATAATGCAATCCCATTGTTCCTGTTTTTTTTTTGAGTTGTTTCTATTTTGAGCTGTTTACTTCGGTATCTTGCTGGCAAGAAAACCACTTTCAACCCTTTGCAGTTCACTTTAATATGAATATGAAGATCGCTTTAATCTAAATTGATTTCAGGCAAACATTCCTGTTTTCAAAGCAATAAACAGTAAAATTTGGCTTTGAACAGTTTCAAGATAAATCCTTCTCAGCGAGAGACATTTTAAAGAGAAGGTTTCTTCAAACACTGGCTTTGTTTCGGTTATCACCAAGCCCTAGCTGAAATAATTGGAATTTCTGAGACAAACAGCTATAGAATGCATTAATCATCGTACCATCAGAACAGCCTGAACCAGACACCAGACACTTGTGAATGTTTTTTATCATGTTTTTCATCATGCAAGGACTTTCATCATGTTTTTCCATTTAATTTTTTTTTCTTTCACGATTGTCCATGTCTCTTAGCTGATGAATAGTGAATCTTCATTTTTAATTTTCCATCACCTTTGTAGGAGCTAGTCACCGGCCAATCAGTCAGCTTCCTGCTATGCGGGGCACCTCGCACCATTACCCCAGTGTTGATGAATCATTGCCAACAAGTAAGCTAACCTCTGCCACTCCTTACCCTTTACCCTTCATTTACATTTGAGGTGACCTGTGTGTGTTTGTCTGTCTGTGTGTCACACAGTGTTCATAGATATTATTAATTTCTGCTTTCTGGGATGATAATGTAAACACTCAAATAAATCAGTTCACTGTTCAGGTGAATAAATTCATGGGATTTGCCTGTACCAACATGCCTGTTGGTAGGCAAACATAAGCTAGCTTATGGGACAAAAAATTTAGTAATTTAGCATTTAGCTATTATATTATGCATACAGACAAAGCAAATTAATAGGAATATCAACATACATACTCAGATAACTAAGAAAACAATTTAAACATAGCAAGCGTGTTTCAGTAATTACACACAGCCAGGAGTTTTACATTTCAATAGCAGAAATTTACTTTCTTAGTTTTTATCCAGCATTCTTCAACTTTCCTTTTATGACCATTTAAGTACATTTAAAGGTTTTCATTAAACATCATGGTCACATGCATTTATTTTGAACAATAAATGGTACAAAATGGGGGAATACTGGGGTGTCAAACCATTGCACAACCCACACACACACATTCTGCAGACAAATTATAGATGACAGTCAGTCTACACAGGACTTTGGACTTGTGGAGTAAAATCGGTGTATTCAGGGGTAGAGTCAAGAATCGAACCTCTAATCCCAGAGCCTACTGTGCCCTGTGTATAATTATATAAGAATCTTTATTGTATTAGAGTCCTTTATTGACATGAATCTTTATTGACTTGAATCTATATTAATCTCTGGGATTTACTATATACATCAGTATAATGTCACAGAACGTCTCAAGGACCCTCAAGGCAATCTCCTCTGTCTAGTGATCAGGTTTATACTGAGTTGAACTCACCTACATATTCAAGCCTGTCCAAAGTGACGAACCACCAAGGGACAGTTATGAAACATATCATTCAGGATGCTCATTAGACATTCAGCTAAGCAGTCCTTCTTCCAGAAGTGTTTTGAGCGGAAAGAAAATGAATGCCATTTGCATTAGCTTGCAGGGTCATACATCACACTTACGAATGATATATCATTTAGCAAAATGGCTCCATGCAAAGTGCAACTGGCACAGCGCCAATATAAGCATAGGAAATATTAAACGGCAGGTTTTGGTTCCTCCTGAGAATTCATGAGTCATATTCCTTTTATACCGTGCACTGTTGATATTCAATAGCATCCTCTTTCTGTAAAATGCCCCTCTCCACGTGAAGTGCCCGCAGTTTATTTGACGTAAGTCAAACCCTGCTGCTCTAAACTGAGTGAACTCTTCCTCTCTGAAATGCTCTTGTTTCTGCAGATCTCACTTCTGTGTTTCAGCAGATTCAACGCTGGTTATAAAAAAAGCTGCTGGGAACAGTGCTGTGCTTTGGATTTTCTTGTAAATTTGGAAAACGTCCAACATAGTCTGCCTTGTAAACGCTTTTCCTGAAAGGACACTTCATGAAGACAGTGATGCAGCCCAGCGTGCCTAACCCTTATCCTTGTTAGTCTTGATTAGTTGTGTTTATATATATATATATATATATATATATATACACAGTGATCCCTCGTTTATCACGGTTAATGGGGAACAGAACCCCTCTCGATACTGTAGGTGAAAATCCGCAAAGTAGGATTGGCCCTAAGTTTGACCTTTTCACTGATGGTCATCATCATCTTCTTTTCATCATCTTCCTCTTCCTCTTGGGCTCACTAGAGGAATCTTTTGCAGGGGCACGGCGCTTAGGAGGCATTGTAAGGGCTTAATGAAAAGTTAATTTTGAACACAATATGCGAGACACAGTTGACAGCGTGAACGAGAGTGGCAAGATACAACAAGGGAAGGAGCTGGGGGAGGATGCGATGATGCCCAGCCAATCAGCTCAGATCTCGCACCAGGAACCAATCATGTGCCTTTTCTGAGTGCCCATGGGTATGCACAAAGCCTCTGAGAAAGTTTCTCTCTTTGTCTGGCATCCTGGGAAACCGTTTTTATTTTTATTTTTCGATGAATATTTTTGAAAAATCAGCGATGCACTGAGGCCACGAAACTTGCGTGGGTGAGGGATTACTGTATATATATATATATATATATATATATATATATATATATATATATATATATATATATATATATATATATATATATATAATATATATATATATTATGTATTAATAATAATTGTAGATGCAAAATCTAAAATAAATAATAAACATAATATACATGTATGTTAAATATTTGTTTATTATTGATGTGGTGAACTTTTCCGGGTAGAGACATTTATACTTTATGGAAGGAGTCTCCAGGTCCAGGTTTCATTAAAGTTAGAAGATCTTCTCAGAAACATGACAAGCAGTGTTTTGACTTAACTGTAAGAGAGATAAAGGAGAGGCTTTTGAAGCACTGATTTGCCCTGCAATTGGTCAAAGGTATGAAACATAACAATCAGTGATTATATATGCAGCCTGTTTCTTAACAAATAAAAATTTGCAATTGTTGAGAAATGGCTGTTGTAATGCTGGCATGATGGCTAACACCTCAAACTTTATTTATTTAATTGCTCACATATGATCACAATATACTATTTTACCGAAGCATTCTAAAATACCAGTATTTGGACTCAGGAAGAATGAAGCGTCAAAGACTCCCTTTGTAAACTTGTTTGAAAATCATTGTTGGATAGAGGTGATCAGGATTCTTCAAGCTTCAAGCTGCTTTCCTGTATACTACTATTACATGGAGTCATAATTCCTCTCTCCTTTGCTTTGTCATCTCTTCACTGCAGCAGCTAAGTAATCCCTCAGCTTTCAGCCCATATGCTGAATTGCTTCCTCGACACACCACGTGACTGCAGTGCTCGACGCTATAATGGCTTTTTTTTTCCAACGGCTCTCTGTGCCTATTTTGAAATATTTGTTGGCAATGCATCACTGGCCTAAATTCAAACATATGGCTCAGACCTCCCCATGCACTCCGAAACATCGGCTCCTCCTGCGCTTAAGATTAAAGTCAGTGAGGAAGGAAATAGATAAGACGTAGGAGAGAAGACGAGAGGTGATTAATATGGAAGAAAATAATGCAGAAGTGCAGCAACAAACAGCAGGTTTCTGAAAGTTCAATGTTGTAAGACGATGCCCAGAACTATGCTATATTTATGGTATGTCAGTAGATACAGTGTGTACTTTGCCCACACTGTTTCCCACAACCTGTTAGTGAATATAGACTAACTGTTAAATATATATAGTCTGATTCTGGTCCAGACCATGACACTTGACCAGCCATGTTATGTTATTCAGAACAGTCGATGCAACACTGACTGCACAACGTTCCTTATTTGACATATACTGTATCTGTGATTTACGAACACATGACTGCAGGGTTTTCCTGAATTCATTTCCCCTTTCTTGCATGCATAAAGAGATGAGCCTGGATCGCAAGATGGTTTTAATGCCTTCACATTCTGTGCAGATTGCAGTTTGGGAGAACTGATTTGTGTACAGCAGGAGTTGCTGTCTCTTGAGCCATGCTGTTCAAACATACTCATAACCAGCTGACAGAGTGACTGAGTGTTTGTCTGGCTCAGGAGATAAATCAGAGCTTGAACATTCTCTCTGCTGTGTGTGTGTGTGTGTGTGTGTGTGTGTGTGTGTGTGTGTGTGTGTGTGTGTGTGTGTGTGTGTGTGTGTGTAAAACCACAATGTTAAACTAAAGTACTCAAGATATTATATTCTTATTTTTGATTTAATATCTCATTTTTTTTACTTAACCCATTGTTTCTACAATTCATACAAACCCATTCATTATGTACTTATATTGACTCAATAGCTCATTATTTTCAAATATCTAGTTGTTATTTTGAATTAAACGTCTTGTTAACGTTATTTTGTTAGTTTAAAAAGCCACTACGACCGTTATGGAATTCTGTTATGGAATTAGTGTCTGGAATCGAAATCTTGACCATAGCTGATCTCAGGTCAGTGACTTACAAATTAGATTTATAATTTCATCTACATTTTTTTTTAATTAATTGGGGGGTACAGTGTTTAATAAATAGGGTTATTTTTTATTAGTTAAGTAGGTTTAATAATATTCGATTTAGTTTATTGCTGATATGTTGTGTTTTGTAGTGTAATCTCATAATAGACTGACAGATTATGTGGTTAAAATAACGAGAAACAGTTGAGATTTGAATATGAGAAACTTTGAAATATGATATTTAAAGTTATTTAGGATCAACTAATCAGATACGTTGAAATAATTACTTAATATCTTCAAATAACAAGTCGAAATATTGGGATATTTGGCATATTTTTCTACAATTTGTAGTAGAGCTTTTGTAAATTGTATTTTTGTAGATTGTAAATAGATTGTACTGTGTTATTGTTATATCATCTCATATCTCTAACTCTGTTCAGCTTCTGTCCCTTCTGTGTGCTCAGACTGGGAGGCCAGGATAGACAGCCATGGTCGTGTCTTCTACGTTGACCATGCGAATCGCACCACCACATGGCAAAGACCTGGCCATGCCACAAAATGTCCCAGCATGCAGCGCTCCAATTCCATCCAGCACATGGAGCAACTCAACAGGAGGTATTTTAGAGAGAAAGAGACAGACAGAGAGAGTGAGAGAGAAAGAGACAGACAGAGAGAGAGACAGACAGACAGAGAGAGAGAGAGAGAGAGAGAGAGAGAGAGAGAGAGAGAGAGAAGTAGCACGAAAGTTTCATGATTGGTAGAATGTTTGAACAAAAATCTTTCATTTGTATGAAGTGTTTCTAAAGCTGTAGGTGTCACGATGAGTCACAGATGCGAATGAGGATCCAAATGCAGTTTGAGATTTAATAACAAAAATAAGAAACAAACAACAGATAAGCAGGCAAAACAGGATAGAACACTGAGCAGAACAGGGAACAGGGACAGACAACATACTACACCAACAACGACTAACACCAGGGAAGTGAACAAACAGAGTAGATATAGTGAACAAGAACCAATAACAAAGCAGAGACAATCAGAGACAAAGACAACACACCTGGAGGAAAGATTGAGTACAATTAGTAACCAAGAAGTGGGCGGAGCAAACAATTAACAACAGGGCAAGGCAGCAGACAGAAACAAAGGGAAACACAGACAGACTCATTACAGTAGGACAGAGAATATGCATCGTTGTGGCTGTGAATTTTCATCGCACACAGTCAGTCGAGATAGATTCATAAAAAAGCCAAAGGAAGTGTGGCTCCTGCCTTTTCAATAGATTTCAGACACACCATCATTTTGCAAATGAAACGTATAACCCAATTTAAAAACAGATAAAACCAGTTAATGCTAAAATTTTCAATGTCCAGTGCCCACATTTCTGTTCTTCCTAATGTAGCTTACTGTATATTATACAGTACATAAGGTGAAAATAGTATAAAGAAAATTCAACTATATGTATATTGCCATCAATTTACATCAACAGTGGGCTTGGATATGCCATTACAATATTTGTTATAATTTCTCCTGATATTTTTATAAGCCATATTTTTATCACAACTGCATGTTTTATGAAGCATGTGAAGACTCTGCAGCTCAAGCATGTCATGCTGCCACCTAGAGTACATAGTAGTAGATGCACACTTTACTTATTTGCTGAACAGTGTGTTCATTTTCCATTTGTTGCATTTTATAAGGAGTAGCAAAGTCGCTCCTGGTGATGAAGAGTGAGTGAGGAGTTCATAGTTCAGTTAGTGTGGAGGCTATAATGCCTTTAGGAACTCGCTTTTAGTTACTAAATCATCATAAAACAATTAACTAAGGACTGTCAATCTACTGTATAAGCATATAAGGACTCAGGATATTCAATTACATTTCATCCATTTTTTTTGCAGCTATAGTTTCATCTATAGGAAACATTACTCAGAAGCTGCAGTATATTCTTAGTATCTCTCAGAAATCCTTCTGTGACACAATAAACTGTGCACCAATATTTTTGTCATTTTGAAAAAAAGTATTTCTGTATAAGATTTTCTGTGTTTGCCTTTACTGCACTAAGGTATCAGAACCACCAGAGGACCATGGCTACTGAGGAGGATGAGTTGGGAGGCCAAAGGCTGGATAGCAGCAGCAGCACAGAGACAGAGAATGACGTCCCAACTCAGCCTGCTGGTATTGCAGCTCCTTGTTAAACATCTTCATGTCAAGCAGAAACGATTCTGTTTGTTAACAGTCTGACACTCTGGTTAGAGAGTGTCTTTTAGATTTAATTAGAAAAAGAGCATGTGTGTATTGTGGGGTGGGGTGGGAAAAGGTGGGAGGGTGGTGGTATTTAGCTGGCCAGTTTGGGTGTGTGTACAGTTGATAGCCTGATTTTTGTATTTGGCTGACTGGAATAGAATCTGATGTGTTATTTTGCTGCTGTAGCCCACTGACCTCAAGGTTAGGTGTTTTGTGCATGCTGAGATGCTTTTCTGCTCACCACGATTGTAAAAAGTAATATATGAGTTATAACAGTATATCCTTCATGGCAGCTCAAACCAATCTGGCCATTTTCCTTTGACCTCTTTAATCAAGAAGGCTCACTCAGTTTTTTGTTTTTCACATCATTCTGTATAAATGCTAGAGAGTGTTGTCTGTGAAATTCTTAAACGATCGTCAGTTTCTGACAAACTCCATCCAGCCCAAATGGTACCACAGTTAAAGTCACACAGATAGCACTTTTTCTCCATTCTGATGTTTTTCTGATGTTAACTGATGCTCTTGTTCTGCATCTACATGCTTTTATGCATTACATATTTTATGCATGCTACCACATGATTGGATGATCAGAAAACTTCATGAATGTGTACAGGTGTTCCTAATAAAGAAGATACCGAGTGTACTTTATATGTACAGTAAATTACATGTAAAAATAAACTGTAGACTATATGCAAAATTTTCCTAAGCATAATAGCAAAGTCATAGACATTTATACAATGTATAATACACAATTCTTCTTATATTAACCTAAAATATCCATCGTATATGACATTTTCTTCAATTTATTCAGATGAATAGCTTTTAGTGTTTTCTCGGGTCAACATGGGCATGACCATGTGACTGGAGTCATCACCGTGTGTCCAATGAATAAATATAGCTGTGCCTTTCTTTTTAGATCCAAGGAGAGAAGGCTCATCCAGTGCCCCACCAGTGAGCAGTCAGATGATCACACTGCTTCTGCAAAGCCCAGCAGTCAAGTTTGTTACTCATCCAGAATTTTTCACAGTCCTCCATGGCAATTATGTAAGGGAAAAATGGGTCATTTGGTATATCTTAAGATAGTGAGTAAATGATATCGTTAGCTTAAGTTTATGACAGTAAAACTATTAGTCTTGAGCTTAAAGCACAGGGTCTCACTGAAGCCATTATAAACACTGTGTGCATAACACACACAGATCGGCAGCTGTAGTCATGCTTTATAATAGTCTTCAATGTTTCATAAATCCATAATACTGTGTTTCGAATACATAGAGAGAACGATATGCAGAAATTCCTACTCTGCTACGCTTGCCATTAGACGGCACTTACTGTTAATATGTACAAACACTAAGCACATTTCGGTCTGTTGTCCTTTTGTCTAATTGGTTCTTTGATTGGAACAATGTGTGATTAGTCAATTTATTTGTAGTTTCTCCTCCAGAGGCATTTTAAAAAATGGATGACTGATTAATCAGTCATCTGAGTAATCCACTTCAGTATTTTTCGTCACAGGCTGTATTGTATTTCACTGCCGATGGTGTGTTATGGGTGTGCAAACCAAGTTTGCATAAAAAAGGCCTAAATAAAGCTCAGATCTGGTCTGATCTGGTATGATGTAGAAGGGTAGAGGAGGGTTTAATGTGTAATCATTCACACAGCTGTTATCAGTACACGGTGGGAAACGACATTATGGGCTAAAAAGAAATGAGCAACACCTGAAAGACTCTATAGCGTCCAGCCAGTCTGATGGTACTATCGTTCTGTGTTTTGTATGTATAAGTATCAAATATTCAGCTTCCAGTCATTTTTACAACAATACTGTAGTAGTGAGGAAGCTAAAAATTAAAGCATTCTTAAAAGTGAAGGTTTAGCTCCACTAGTTGGCTATGCTGATGGTATATACACATATTGTTGTGTGTTAAATATATAAAATATTAAATATATGAAATTGGGACCGGTAGACATTTTTATTAGAGGACATTTTGGACAGTTCATATAGGCACAGGAATCTCCTGAGTTAACAGAAAGAGACAGAGAATGGATATAGACATGGGCTCTGTTTAGGTGTGTTGAGCTGACTCGGAGAGTCAGTTGAGTCAGTCTAGTTGAAAGTTTGACTTGGAAATGTTTCCGATTGGAAATGTTTTCAATAATGCTTGTTCTAATATGGTATAAACATTTTACCTTCTCTAATATGTAAAAAAAAACTTGCAAGTTGAATGTTAAGACTTGGACAAGGAGGCCAGGGAGACCATCATTTTTGCCTACGGTTCAGCAAGCTATTATTTAGCCATCGTTTAATTCTTAAATAGAATTTTTTTAAAAATTGTAATAAACTCCAGTCAGTGACATCTTCCAACACCAGAGTCTTTTGTTTCTGTCAGTGTGACCGCATTAATGGACATAAATAAATTTTTTAAAATTTTGATTTAACTGATTAAAGCCACACAATGTCTCTGTGTTTACTGAGCTGTCAGCAAAAACACTGATTATGACAAACATTATCCTCTGTAGTGTACACACAGGCTTATTTACCATACTATCAATCTGGCTCTTTTCCAGGGGGCATACCGGATGTTCACCAACAGCACCTGCCTAAAGCACATGATTCTGAAAATCCGCCGGGACGCTCGCAACTTTGAACGCTACCAACATAACCGCGACCTTGTCACATTCCTTAACAAGTTTGCAGACACACAGCTGGAGCTGCCACGAGGCTGGGAGATCAAAGTAGATCCACAGGGCAAGGTGAGTCTTTCTACAAACTCAAAGCCAGGCTTCTTTCACTACAGTGAATATATATATTTGTGTGTGTGTGTGTTTGTGTGTGTGTGTGTGTGTGTGTGTGTGTGTGTGTGTGTGCGTGTGTATACATTATATTCTACTAATGATCAAAACTAATGAAAAATAATGCTTTTAAGAGCAGTAAACAGTAATATATAAAACAAGGTACACATTTGTGCTGTTTTTTAAGGAAATTAGTTGGTAATTTTTTCTGGGCATCTTTCAAAACCAGCCATGGTTCTTCTGGAGACTTTGTCTGACACACTGCTTTGTTATGTAATGTTCTGCTTTCTGCTATAACTACATTAATTATCGATAATATAGATGTCAAAAGTGACCTTTTTTAAATTATTTTTTGGCTTAATACTCTAAAAAAATAGTACTGTACTATACATCCATATAATATCATAAATCCTTTAAAAAAATCAAAAATGCATTATATTCGTTTAAAATCAGGGCATATGGAGATATTTAAAACCTACAAAGTCTTCTCCAAGTTCTAACACATAATTTACTTTCATATTACTAATACAGGCAGTTTACTTTGTGAAAGAAATCTGCTCTTAAAAATAGTTTCAATATTAAAGAAATATTTGCCACCCCTTGCCCTCAAAAGTGTATTAGTTGTATTGGGTTTTGCTGTAATGCAAGACATAAAAATAACTCACAAGTATGACTTAAAATGTGCAATCGTGTTCTTTTCTCGGACACAGTCATTTTATGTGGACCACAACAGCCGAGCTACCACCTTTATCGACCCCAGGATCCCCTTTCAGAATGGAGGTTTGCCTAATCACCTCACACATAGGCAACACTTACAGAGACTACGCAGCTACAGTGCTGGAGAGGTGAGTAAACACACACAAACACACACACACACACACACACACACACACACACACACACACATTCTGGGTCTTAGACATAGTGACTATGAGAGGTAACCAGTAACGTAGATCATTTGGCTTTAACTAAACACAACAGATCTGTGGATCTGGAAAAACTCAGAGAATGTTTGCTGAAGTCAGGGACTTATCAACCCCAAAGAGTACTGAGGAAACAGGGATGTGGTGGGTGTGGAAACTACGAGTGTCACTATTAGACAACTGATTTATGAATTTCTTTAGAAGTATACTAGGAAGCTTCAGCTCTGGTGTTTCTCCTAAAGTTCAGTTAAAGTATATAACTCAGAAAAAGCAGACTGTCAAAAACAGCCAAGAAAAACATTTAGCATTTTAAAATATGGAAAAACAGTTATTACTTATTTATGTGTGTGTGTGTGTGTGTGTGTGTGTGTGTGTGTGTGTGTGTGTGTGTGTGTGTGTGTGTGTGTGTGTGTGTGTGTGTGTGTGTGTGAGCTGCTGAATGTTTTTGTGCTTTTCCTCAGGCATCCGATGTGTCCCGCAGCCGAGGTGCGTCTCTCTTGGCCAGGCCAAGCAACAGCCTTGTAGCAGCTATCAGGAGCCAGTACCAGAATGACTCAGTGCCCTTAGGTCAATGTCTCTCTCTCTCACACACACACACACACACACACACACACACACACACACACACACACACACACACACATACAATTTATAAAATGAAATTTCTGCTGCAAGCCTCATTTTTCTTGAAAGATAAATGTTATTGCTGTCAAACACACTCAGCATTTTTTATATGTTTGTGTTTTCCTTTCATATGAACCACGCAATTTGTCACATCATACTATAAATCTGCCCTTGGTCTCATTCAGACTGTATTAGTTTTACATTGAAGAGAACATTTTAAAATTTTAGATTTTAAAATCTGATGTTGCTGTTAGCATCAAAAAAATTTGATGATGCTCAGTACAGTTAATCTCACCGAGCGACCTGTACATACGACTTCATGTATACATTAGTTGCACCAACTTATTTGTTAGACACTTTTACATCCTTGCATATCCTCACATTGTTAAGTCTGACTTCTTACAAAAATAAATATAGGTTTTCCTCAGTAGTCGGGACCCCGAGACAGTGGAGCGCTCTGCTTCAGACTCACTGTGGCTGCATCTCATTTTGTCCTTCATTTTTACTATCCTTCTCTCTTTACACATAATAGTACTTTTTGTAGTTTATTCTTTTTCTCTCTTTCTTCTCTTTCCTGCTTCCCTTTCTAAAGGGACTTGAGTATAAAAAGATTCTTCAAGAAAAGTTAATTATTTCAATCAATTAAATTTTAGCAGCTTTAGCAATGTTTATTTTTAAATAAATATTATCCCTTATGATTAAGAAAGACATGACAATAGCAAGTAAAATGTCCCTCAGATAACATTAGGTAGAAACCTTGAAAGGAACCACGGTCAATCGGATACCCATCATCGTCTAAGTGACACCAGATAATGTGATTATAAATAATGTCTCTTCTATAACTGTGCACTTTATGGTCAAAAAAAAAAGATTTAACATGAATTTAACTTGAAGTCCATTTTGATTAAGTTATCGCTTCACTGTTTGAGACTAGAGTGCAAAATTTTTCATGGCTCTTGCAGTCCCAAAGCTTTCAGAACAATTTTAGTTCTAAGGCAACATAGCAAAACTGTAGGAACTGCAGTCAAAAGCAATCTTCGTGGTTTCTAGGTGTAACCATTAACTGTATCAGTATCAGTATCTTTAGGATGTTCATATGGGTTCATACTCAGCAGTGAAGTGGTTCCAAGTGATGAGAAGGATGGACTAGGGAGGACAGGAGAGTGGGGGGGGGGCAGAGAGAGAGAGAGAGAGAGAGAGAGAGAGAGAGAGAGAAAGAAAGAGATTTTTAGGTCTACTAAAAATCTGTCTTAAGTTCTTAATATATTATATTCATTCATTCATTCATTTATTCAAGCTAATAACTATATACAATTATATACACATAGAAAACATTCATTCATTCATTTTCTACCGCTTATCCGAACTTCTCGGGTCACGGAGAGCCTGTGCCTATCTCAGGCGTCATCGGGCATCAAGGCAGGATACAACCTGGACGGAGTGCCAACCCATCGCAGGGCACACACACACACTCTCATTCACTCACGCAATCACACACTAGGGACAATTTTCCAGAGATCAACCTACCATGCATGTCTTTGGACAGGGGGAGGAAACCGGAGTACTCGGAGGAAACCCCCGAGGCACGGGTAGAACATGCAAACTCCACACACACAAGGCGGAGGCAGGAATCGAACCCCCAACCCTGGAGGTTTGAGGCGAACATGATAACCACTAAGCCACTGTGCCCCCCATATATTATATTATTGAGATAATTATTAAGTTCATATTAAGTTCTTAGTTCTTAATTTAGGACACAGTGATCTTTTATCGTTTCATAGTTACAAGTAATGTTGTGGAATATACACTTTCATTATAGCAGCATATGCGTATGTGCTTCTTGTTCAAAAAGTTTGTTGAATACCGACAAAAAAAAATCTCGCTTCACAGATATTCGATTTCCTATCAGCCGAAATAACGATCGCATCTTTACAGAACCCGCATTGCGAATACGTGCTGATATCCTGCCTGTCGATTCATTCCATTATCAAAGCAACTCATTTCGCTCAGGAGCAGGAAGATGTAATCTGGCATTTCCTCAGTCTAATGCAGGCTGTCGATGCCAGTGCGTGGGAAATAGTGAAGCTA
The DNA here is from genome assembly GCF_022655615.1 of Tachysurus fulvidraco. Taxonomy (NCBI): domain Eukaryota; kingdom Metazoa; phylum Chordata; class Actinopteri; order Siluriformes; family Bagridae; genus Tachysurus; species Tachysurus fulvidraco. Next base: position 9,305,694 of record NC_062520.1, on the reverse strand, counting down.
AATTTACTAATGTCTTGCCTTAGGATTTCCTTTAGAGAGAAGAGTGAAACCCTCGCTTGGGATGTTCTGTAACCAGGCTGTAACTCTGAATGGTTGATGGCTTTTTCAAGGCCTCATTAACTCCAACTCGAGAGAGAAAGTAGACACCTGCAGCTTTTCAGAGTTGCACTTAGCCATTCTTTTTGAGCAGTCATTCAGAGGAGAAAATAAGCTTTTTACCAGAATATCAACTCTGCAAAGCTGGGCAGAAAGCTGATGACATTTTTCTCTGTTTATAGAGCAAAAATGTCACACAGACATCCTACAGAATTTGTGTTTATGTGGCTCCAGTACACCTAGTTCACTGCATGAAGCTTTTGTAAATAGATGAGCTAAATAAGGTATAAATTCTGAGTTTAAATTCAGGTTTGCAGCGCTATGGCCCTCCAGGAGGCAGCCATCTGTCAACCCTCCGAGTTTAATATCCCCTTTACAGAGGATTAATGCACAAATTAAGAGCATTTAATCAGACAGATAAATGTTGCCACGAATTACAGAGATGTGGATAAACAACCGGTAGGACTTTTAAACGTAATGTGAACGCCTAGATTTTCAAGTTGAGGCAATCCTAGAAATAAATTAAGCCAGATTTTATTTATCAGTTTGCGTTCTCATGTCAGAAAGTAACGAATGATATAAAAGGCAAATTGAAGCAATTTTTGTTTCCATACTTTTTCTTAGTTTTCTATATATGTTTATTATTTTTTGAGCTAGCTTTATAAATTACTTCAGTGTATAAATACAATCAAGTGTAACAGTTATCATCTGTCAGAATCATAAAAGATTAAGAAATCAAATGTTATCGAGTGCAGATGGGTGCCAATACAGATTTGGGCCATGAGAACAGCTTCGAGGCAACTTCACATCGATTCACCAAGTCTCTGGTGGCTATGTATGAAATGTATGCATTTGCAGTTTTGAAGATGGTGATTTATCTGATGGTGTCTTATGCTATAATTAACATTTTATCATTACAGAGATATTTTCTTAATTGTCAGTTGTAAGAGCTGTACTGTAGCTAATCATATAGGTAATTAAAATAAATTTCAACATTTCGTTCCATACATTTTCGCAACAAATTCTTACACATTTTATACAATAGATTATAGAGTCTATCTCAGGGACTGAGTCTATTCCAATGCAATACATCACATGCACAAGCACACCCCCATTCAGACACAGTGGACAATTTAGAGATGTCAATCATATGTCATTCGGATTGGGGAGGAAACCTGGAGAATCTGGAGAAAGCCCCCATCATGTGGAGAACATGCAAACTCCATATTGGGAATCAAACCCCCAACCCCAGAGTTTTAGGTTATCCTTGGCATATTCATTCATTCATTCATTCATTCATTCATTCATTCATTCATTTATTTATTTATTTATTTATTTATTTATTTATTTATTTATTTTTATTATTATTATTATTATTATTATTATTATTATTATTATTATTATTATTATTATTATTATTATCCTCTGCTCCCAGTTGTGCTTCCCAACCCAGTTGCACTCCATATAAAAGGCCATGTCATTCATTTTTTCTTTTAATTGAACAACAGGATAGAACAGCAAATACTGTAAGCCTCTCCATCACTATTATTCATGCCTGTGGTAATGGTTTATTCATGTTTTTGGATATACAGGATCTACCTTGGGTGGGTTCTATTTTGAGTCTGGTTCCTCTTGGAGGCTTACTCATTAGCAATCATCTAAATTACATACAACTGTAAAGCTGCTCTGTGATATATCAATTGTTAAAAGAGCTACACAAATAAAATGTAACTGGAGTGAATTGAGATGGTATCAGTGTGAGTATTACCATCAAAAGTCATGCTGTTCTATGGTCAGGTGAATCCACTGGTGCCTTGGGCAGGTTGTGTCCTAGTCTAATTTAGTGATTGTAGAAAGTATGCGATTAATACATAACCTCTGTTTTTTCATTTCTGGGTTATTTTACTTACTTGCAATCCATCCCTTTTTTATGTATTACAGCATATAATGAAAAGATTGTGGCTTTTCTACGCCAACCGAACATTCTGGAACTGCTCCAGGAAAGGCAACCTAGTTTGGCCCGAAATCACACACTCAGGTAGGAGAACTCTGACTTTATAAGAGTGTAATATAACTTAATCATGTGCTCAAGTCCCTGTAACACTGGGTATTAGTTTAAGACTCAAACAGAATTTTACAATCATCATGTTTGAGACACTCTTATCCAGGGCTACATACTTTTTTATTATAACAACTAAGGGTTAAGGGCCTTGCTCAGGTGTTCAACAGTGGCAGCTTGGTGGACCTAGGATTTGAGTTCAAGACCTTTTGATTGGTAGACCAACACCTTAATCACTAGGCTATAACATCCCCATGTACTGCTATTAAATCTTTAGGTGTTTTTTTTAACTGATACACAATTTAATCTGTTAATTAATTAAGTAAAGGTTATTTGCCCACAAAGAGAATGTGTGTAATAAAACCTATATAATATATAAGTATTAAACTCCAAAGTGCAGTGATGAAAAAACATCAATCTGGAGCAAATAGCAAACATGCCAAAATACAGTAGCATAGCCATGTTTGATGGGGAAATCTGAGGACCTAGCTACACTATCTTTAGTCATATATCATTGTTCAATTATTTCCATGTGTTTATTGCTTGTAATATTAGAACTTGTAATTCATTTTTGTGGCGTATATTTTCTGAATAATACATTTGTTTTCCTGGCTAATAGTCTATTTAGGTATCATAGAATACAAACACTATCACCCACAGACACGCAAATCACTTTTAATTGTAAGTTTACCCATCAGACTGAGTGACAGTTTGACTCACTCTGTTTGTTGAAACATTTTGAACTTTTGACTAGAGGATTACATTAAGACTGTTCTTAGATTTGTCTGAAATGAAGGACCCTAGAAGGCAGCTGTCTTATGAATGAGCCTTTATGTAACCCAAAAATGTTGTTTACTTAAATGTAAATGTAAAAGTAATGTGTATTTTAAGGTCAGCATTTTGGATTTAAAGTCAATAGGGTAACTCAAGCATTTAAGGCTTTGGGTGGGATGCACTTATTTCCAGGGATTTCAGAACAGTGTAACAGATATTGCGTCATCGGGTAGGTGTGGCCTATTTGATAATCTAACCCTAACCCTAACCGTAGTTTTTGGTTGTTTATTAGTTTTCTAAAATAACTTAACTGTAAGATAATAAAGTATAATAGATATAAAATATAAAATCTACCTGTATGACTGTTTTTTTCCTTCATTATCCATCGTAAGTATGCTCTTTTGTTTTTGAAAGACCTCCAGAGTCCAATACCTCCAGAAACACACCCACTTTACGTTGTGATAACGAAACCCCTGGAATTTAGTGAATGCCGGCTTTGGGTTGGTGCTTGGAAGGTCAAGGTTCAAATCCTGACACCACCAAGCTGCCACTCTTGGCCCACTGATTAAGGTCTGCTCCACGGGGTGTATCATGGCTGACCCTGCACTTTCAAAGCTGGGATAGATGAAAAAAATTGATGTAGAAGTGACATATAAAAACACAGGTCAGGGAGTTTATCTTTACAGAAATGACAGGATCATGTGATCGCACTGATAATCACTGAGAGACGATTTATAAGTCTGGGTCACCATAATTTACCTTCTGTACATCAGTTCTCTATGTTACATGCTACTATGTTTACTGCCAATGGATTATGGATGACTGTCATGGCTGCTGTTCTCAAACTCCATAAGAGCATCATTTATGTTGGTCTTTGCAGTATAGAGTTACACACTGTGACAGATTTCTATCTTCCAAATGTGAACATCTGATCGTTGTCTTAAAAGCATTCCTGAACGCCACCTATTACAGCTCCATTCAGCAAGGCGAATTGCATTATCTCTGTGTTTAAACACAATTAACATTCCTTAAGCCATTCAGGACTAAATAAAAAAGGAGCCAGGGTTGGACCAGAGTAATATACTGTGTCCTGTTTTGTTCCTGCAGGGAGAAGATTCATTACATCAGGACAGAGGGGCCACAGGGGGTGGAGAAGCTGTCTTGTGACGCAGACCTGGTTATGTTGTTAAGGTGTGTTTTTTTTTTATTTAATAAAGACTCATGAGGTGGGAAATATCATGCAGTTCAATAGTCATATCAGTATCTAACTGGATAGTTTAGTTCATTCTTTCATTGTGGTGTGTAATGATGTGTTCAAGTCCTGACTTGACTGTTTTACCATGACTGAACATTAATTGTCTTGTTTTTTTGAGATGTCATGTTTTTTTCTATGATTAAATGATTATAGGCTGCTTTTCCTAATACGTGCTGGTTCACGACTTGTGCTTTAATCCTGTGAGTGAGATAATCATCCATTCAGCATCTGTAATCTAGGACAAGAGTGAGATCTAAAGTTACATTTACTTTTTTAGCAGATGCTGTTACTGTATACAAGAGAGCTAAAAGATAATACAAGCATAGATTATATACAGTCTGTGTCATAAATACTGGTATTATTGGTGTAGATGGATTATGGAAACGTTTTTGTTGTTATTTAGCTTATTACATCAAAAGTATCTCATCTTTATTTGAAGAATTTTTATTTATTTATGAGGATTTTCAAAAACAATTTTCAATAAAGCCACATGGATGGCCTTGTAAAAGGGTTGATTCTGTAGCCAATGAACTTTTTGGGTGTATTTAGATGACTGTTTTGTGCTACAAGAAGATTCAACTGCAACACATTTGTTGCTTCTTGGCAAATATTTCTTCTTGGCAGACAGATTTTCATTTTGAACCTCCTGGTACTTCATGGAGGCCATAATTTATTGTACCCTAACAATACGCAACCATGTGTTCTTCTTAATCATCCTTCATGGCAAACCCTTCAACAGTGTTTGTTGCCAAATCATTAATTTTTGTCTCCTCCGATCATAGAATCCAGTTCCACACAAGGTTCCATTGATCACTAGGTGTTTATTTTTGTAGTAAGATAAAAAAAAAAAAAAAAAAAAAAATAAAAAAAGACATATTGCCAAGAAGAATACATTTGGCATATTCGTGGTGACAAATTGCAAATTTGGAGATTTAGATTTTTCAGATTTAGCATGTATGCTAAAGTAACAAGTAGCAAGTAACTAACAAGAAAAAGGTACAAGAAAACAAGTAGAAGACTAGGAAGAAATCACAATACAGCTAAACATGAATCCTATTAAACTCTTACAAGTGAAGACGTACAGTATGTTATTACTTTAAGTGAAAGCTGTACTCATGTTCGACGTCAGGCAACACATCTTGGCCCAAATCTGGTAAAAATCTTTTTGAAATTGAAAGCTCTTCCAAATACCGTACTTGATTTTTCATTCATTTTTTGCATTTCCAGAATCGTTAATTCAGAGGTGGATTAATAATAAAGCTATAATTTATATTTTTATGAGGAGGAGAACAATAATAAAACAAAAATTGTGAATCTGATGAGTGCAGCTAAGTTTATCTTGTTATGCTGTGTTTAGCTCTGGGTCTGATCTCTCTCCAGTTTGTTTGAAGACGAGATCATGTCATACATCCCGGCTCATCCATTCCATCCTGGCCTCAACTTCTCCCCGAGATGCTCTCCTGGATCCTCACCCCAGAATTCACCAGGTGTGTGTATTCTGTGCTTTTAAAAAAATAATAAAAAGCCTGTAGATGATACTATTGCCGAAACTGGCAAGAACTTGCGAGTAAAAGTGGGGAACATAATTTTATTTACAAAAACTATAATTAAAGCTAGAATTATATTTGTGTCTGTTGACATTTTTGGCAGTTTGTACTGTACAGTGAATATTTTACAATTAGGAATCATTTAATACAGGCGCATAACCTAGAGCTAACAGGGTGTTTGCATTGGCAGGACCGCAAAGAGCCAGAGCACCTGCTCCATATCGCAGGGACTTTGAAGCCAAACTGCGCAATTTTTACAGGAAGCTTGAAGCCAAGGGCTATGGCCAAGGGCCAGGAAAAATCAAGTATGTGTGTGTCTGTCTGTGTGTGTGAGAGAGAGAGAGAGAGCAAGAGAGAGACATCAGAGTTGTGTGCATCATGGTTACATTACAAAATGAAAGCAGATCTAAACAGTTGCCCTCTGACACACACATCTCTCTGTCTTGTGAAAGGCTGATCATCAGAAGAGAGCACCTGCTTGAAGGCACCTTTAATCATGTGATGGCATATTCACGCAAGGAGCTCCAGAGGAATAAACTCTACATCACGTTTGTGGGAGAGGAAGGGTATAAATCATGGCTTTACGGCTCCACCGTACAATACACTGTGTTCCAGAGGTCGCTATACATACGAGAGATTAACCCTTTTTAGCAAATGTAACTTTATTTATGAAATAAAACATCCTTCTCTGTTAAATACACACATAGTTGTATCTCCCACTTCTGATGAACTTGTGGCTCAAAAAATTTCGTAGTCAGTTATGTTCCTTCAGTTTCTTTTCTGAAAATAAATTGCTAGTTAAAGCAGTTTTACTTGACCATTTCATGATACAAATGGACAATGAAGCATTTTCACATTAAGTGATATCAAGATAACAAAGCATGACTAAGAAACACCCTGACTATTCGACATCAAATGGTAAAAGCGCATATAGTAATAATAATAATTGGTATCCAACATATATTTTGTTTTAGTTTACAGTGTTTACAGTGATACTTTGGTAGTATTACTAATATATCTTTATCCCATTAATAAGACGTTTCAGGTCAGTTGTTAGATCAGGTCAGTTGTTATTTCTTTTTTTGTACAACTGTTTATCTGTCTCCTATAGGCTGGACTACAGTGGGCCTTCGAGGGAGTTCTTCTTCCTGCTGTCTCAGGAGCTTTTTAACCCATACTATGGTCTGTTTGAGTACTCAGCCAACGATACCTACACCGTCCAGATCAGCCCCATGTCTGCCTTCGTAGAGAACCATTTAGAATGGTGTGTCATACCATATTATCTCTCTCTCTCTCTCTCTCTCTCTCTCTCTCTGTCTCTCTCTCTCTCTCTCTCTCTCTCTCTAACTATGTCTCTCTCTCACTCTCTTTGTATTTTTCTCACTCACTCACTCCCTCTCTCTCCCTCTCTGTCTGTCTCTCTCCCTCTCTCTGTCTCTCTCACTCTCTTTGTATTTTTCTCACTCACTCTCTCTCTTTCTCTCTCACTCTCTCTATGTCTTTTTCACTTACTCACTCATTCACTCACTCACTCACTCACTTACTTGTTCTCTATCTCTCTCACATACTCTCTCACATATTCACTCACTCACTCACTCTTTCTCCGTTTCTCACTCACTCTCTCTCTCATACTCTCACTCTCTCTTTGTCTCTTTCTCACTCACTCACTCTCTTTCACTTTCTGTCCCTCACTCTTATTTTATCTCTCTCTCTCCTTCTCTCACCCTCTCCCTAAATCCCTCATTTTGACTTCAGTATCAAATTACGACTAACAAACAAAATGTTCACATTTCAAGAAATTAGGGATGGAAAAACAGAAAAATAATACTGAATTGCTTCTTTTCTTTTGCCTTTCCTCTTTACTATTTGTGCTCTTTTACGTTTTTACTAATATGGGCAAAAATATAATAGTGAACTCATGTAATCCATAATATAATATTACATAAAAGCATGGCAGTCAAATAGAAGTGAACCAATTGCAGTACCTAAGTAAGTAAATTTGGATAAGAGCATTAAGTGATGTACATGTATTAACTAATGCTGTCTTGCCCCACAGGTTCCGCTTCAGCGGACGTATTTTGGGCTTGGCACTGATTCATCAGTTCCTACTGGATGCATTCTTCACCAGGCCCTTCTACAAGGCTCTCCTCCGACTGTGAGTCTTCCTCTCAGCACACGTTAAACACGTCTTTGTCACCTGTTTTACAATTATCTCAATTCTGTTTTTGTTTCAGGATCTAATGTGGCATAAAATATGACTTTATGTGTGTCAGAGGAAGATTGTGTCAGCTCTTACTCTGCTAATTTGTTTACTATCCTGCGATAGGTCAATCGATCACTGCCATACTATTCTGTGAGTGGGAACTAGGACAAAAAAAAAGAAAAGAAAAGTAAATCAAGTTAAATTAGGCAGCTTTTTTTGCAAGATAATGGAAATTTTAGTCCATACTCCATTAACTAAACTTTATAATACTTATTATTATTTTAATACTGTTTTGAATTATCAACAAATACATAATACATTTAGGAACTTGAAACCTTTTTAACCTACATGGACCAGGTTATTCTTTATTTTCATTGTGTCAGTCCAGGGCTTGTCAACTGGAACATTATGGTACTATTTTCTTCTTAATTTACTTCTTAATTTTTTTTTTTAAAGATGACAATCAAAAGTTCATATTTTAAGATAAATTAGCAGAAAAGGAAGCGTTTATTCTTGCATCAAATTCAAAATCAATGTATATCATCTGTTCAGAGACCATAGTATTAGTCAAGTAATAACATAAAGCACTAACACTACATAAAAAAATTATTTGTAGACAGGGGCATCATTTGACTCTTTTTCCTGGGGAGTAGGCCCCAGTAAAATTTTCCTGATAAGGTAGATTTCAGTAGTAGGTCTAAAAATGGGGTTTCTTATTTGTTCATTTTATCGTAATTATTTAATTTATGAAGGCTGAGTATAACACCAGCTAAAGTAAAAATATTCAGCGCATCCTCTTCAGTCATGCACCGCTCTCCTTCATTTTTTAAACGATAATTCATAATACGACATTGTATCTGAGGATGAGGAGCGGTGAATACTGGGTGTATCGCTGTGTTAATGTGTACTGTGTGAATTAACTTCCTGTTAATCTTCCAAATCTCATTTGACAGAACACGTTAGCTTGTTCATTTTATAACATTTCTTAATTTTGTTATCTTTAGTTTCTTGGAATTTTGTCCCTGGGGTATGTCTCTGGATCCTCCTACAAGTTTTAAGGTTATTTTGTAAAAACTTTAGGGGGGCTGTGTTCAAACCCTAGAAACGCCCACTGTTTATAGAGTTATAACACAGCCGTACTTATTCCTAAAACACTTAAACTAGCTCTTATTTTCCCTCTTGGCTTTATGTGCATATTAAAAAATAAATAAATAAGTCCCTGAAAAGAGTTTTAGGCTGATGGCACCCAAAATGTGTAACCTAGTAAACCAGTGTTAATGGATTCATTGATAGAGACTTCAAAGCACTTTTGGACATCGCTTTAGATAAGGATGTCTGCCAAATGCCATAAATGTAAATGTAAATGTTTATAGCCATGAATTAATTGATAAAGTTTACACATTAACAGTTATCGTAACTGTCGCCATTCATGCTAGTTTATTATCTGGAGCTTTGTAAGCAAAGACCTTTAAAATGTATGTACTATATAATACTCCTAGTCTAGATTAGCATTTAAACTACACTTTAATAGCTGTAGATTAACATGCCAGAAAACATTTTGTGTGTGTTTTATCCTGGACAGAGCGACCGATCTGAGCGATTTAGAGTACTTGGATGAAGAGTTCCACCAGAGCCTACAGTGGATGAAAGATAATGATATTACAGACATTCTGGATCTGACCTTCACTGTGAATGAGGAGGTCTTTGGACAGGTACCACATGCCTTAACCCAATTCAGCTGTATCTGAATGTATCTAACATGAAAACAACTCCTGTCACAAATGGACTCAGGATCTCAGAAATGTACATGTGCTTTACATATGCAGGTAACAGAGAGGGAGCTGAAGTCAGGAGGATCCAACATTCAGGTTACAGAGAAGAACAAGAAGGAGTACATTGAGAGGATGGCTAAGTGGAGGGTGGAGAGAGGAGTGGTGCAGCAGACAGAAGCGTTGGTTCGGGGTTTCTATGAGGTACACTAGCACATTGACAACAAATCAGCAGCTCATTCAGATATTCTTGCAACAGTAGCAGAAACCAATATGATCCTTTGAATATTTATTCATTTTATAAGGGTTGTTATATTATTAATACAAACATATTATAGTTATTATCATTATTATTGAATAGTCCATCCTGATTGGTCAGCAGCTCTGTCAGTAGGTCTTGATGCAAGATTATTCATAGGTTTATATAAATGCATCTGAGTAACTCACACATAGGCTTATATGGCAGACACCATGTAAACAAATTAAACTTTTATTTAAATAAATAAATAAATAAATAAATAAATAAATAAATAAATAAATAAATGTAATTGATGTACAGTCTGTAATATTTTTGAAAGGAGTTTCCAGTGTCAGTGAATGTTACAGGTACTTTTTCAATAATACAAGAATATTATGTGCTGTTCTTCAAGAAATACAAATAATTATTAACGTAATTATTAAATGAATGAACAGACCTCCATATCACCCAAGGGCATCAGTTGTTAATAATGAAGTCTGACTGAAAACTATTCTAAAATAAAAATACAATATCTTTCATGTCAGAATGTTTAATTGTACCGGATATGTTTTTGATAAGGTGGTAGATTCCCGTCTGGTGTCGGTTTTTGATGCTCGGGAGCTGGAGCTGGTCATTGCAGGAACGGCAGAAATTGACCTGAATGACTGGAGGTCCAACACAGAGTACAGAGGAGGTGAGAGTGTATTGCTTCAATAAATATATTGGCGTTGTCACAGCAGTTGGTCACCAAGAAAAGAGCAGTCATTTAAATATTTAATTCATGTATGTCATGATTTAGCAGACAGAAGCTGTCAAAAAGCAGTGACACCGATATTTATCTTGTTGCAGAGGCTCAGTTCTGTGAGCTGTTTATTTCACGTCTAAATGTCAGCAGTAGTAGATGATATTCCATGCCAAAAATATACAAAAACATCCATAACTCATTAACCTCCAAGAGTGCTGTGGTGGGATTGCCAAAACACTCATCTGGCCCTTATTACAGCCTGAGCTCTTAATTGCCTGTGCTAATTATCTGCTCCATTTGAGCCATTTAACCCTCTTTTACTCAAGACATCTGCAATCAATCAATCTGGAGTCCAACACACCTTGTCCAACCTTTGCTGCCAAAACAAGCCATCTGTTTGTCTCACTCACAGTTTATTGCCATAAGTGGAATTTTTGACAGTGGTAATAAAAACCTCAATGATATTCTCTTAAACCTTGTGCCTTGGAGCTGGAATGACCTCATTCATAAAAGTGACACCAGTAGAAACCTTTCAAGTCCATGTTAACACGTTTCAATCATGTTGACAGGGCAAAAGATGAAATGTTCCCTAATCATTGATTTCATCCAGGCTACCATGACGGACACATCGTGATTCGGTGGTTTTGGGCGGTGGTGGAGCACTTTAATAACGAGCAGAGGCTACGGTTGCTGCAGTTTGTGACAGGCACATCCAGCGTGCCATACGAGGGCTTTGCAGCCCTGCGTGGGAGCAACGGCCCACGCCACTTCTGCATCGAGAAATGGGGCAAGATCACGTCTCTACCCAGGTATGACAAAACAATTCCCATTAATGCAAAAGTTCCTGGGGCTGTTGTGAATTCTTCTGCAAGGTGTGTCTGTTAGATAGCATTTCAGGATAAACGTTGTGTTTTGGGCTTCAACAACATTCCAGTGACTTAGAAATACAGCACTCACATATGTCACATTGCTGACAGTTAGCTGACAAAACCTGCTGTGGAAATGTTCACATTTTAAAGCATGTACTATTACCTTGAATGTTCATACTGTATTAGTGTCTGCTATTATGAGACCATATAAAGTAAACCCTAGATTACTAGGGTTAATTACTTAATTATTGACAATTGAAATAAAGAAACAAACAAGTTTCTATTATGAAAGTGAAAAGCAGATAGTTTTTAAATTCTAAAATGACATTTTTCTTTGTGTTGTTCAGAAATGACATCAACCATAAGGATTGACACGTAATTTTGTTGTACCCTGTGCAATGACAATAAAGAATCTATCTATCTATCTATCTATCTATCTATCTATCTATCTATCTATCTATCTATCTATCTATCTATCCATCCATCCATCCGTCCATCCGTCCATCCATGTTTATTTTTAAACTTGGAAGCCCCTGTAAATTAGCTGTTTCAGTAGACATGAGTATTATAAACATACAGTATTAGAACAAACACATAAATATAAACCTCAGAGCTGTGCTGTTGTACAAACACCTTCTACACCTTCTGATGCACAAATTGAAATGATGAATTATTTTTTTCTTAACCGCACGGCTCGGACAATCGTTCCTGCTGTATCATGAACGTTAGGATTATATGAATGTCTTTGTGATATTATGTTACCGTTTCTATAGTAACAGCTTATACACCGCTCATACATCCGCCACTCCATATAACTGAGGACAAATTAAGAATAGAATTTTTAAAAATGTACAAATTTAAATTAGCTTTTTTTTTAAAGGAGTTTATTTAACATCTGTAAGGGGGGGGTGAGAGAGAGAGAGAGAGAGAGAGAGAGAGAGAGAGATTGTTGAGGAAACAACTGGTTATCTGTCAATGTTATAATGTTAGTTAGAACAGAACCTATCTTGTCTCCTGGACATAGCACAAGATTAAATCTTGGTATAAACTGTTATTATGTTGAAATAAATTAAACATTGTAATTTTGGACAATAGCTGTGGTATAAGAAGAATCACACACTTCAGACCTTAAGGTTATATGAGAATAATTCACTCTGCCGTAATAACAGCTCTCCGCTTTGGAGCAACCGCCACAGCTATTTATGTTCTCATTTCTATAATAGTTTTGTACACTATCTCTTCATATTTTCATATATCAGCAGTATGTGCAATAAATGCTCGTTTTGTCTTCCATAAAATCACCCACTCACTCATACTCAGTAAATTCCAAGTAGCTCTTAGCCCAGAGGTGTTTGAGATGAGATTAAGTGAGGGATACATGCTGAATCACTCTCACATGTCCTCTCTAGCTGCAGGACAGTGTTCACTCACAGCATGATCACAGAAACACTTCACACTGAATCACACTTTATATCTTTTGAAACGTCCCCAATCAGTTTCATGACCTGAAAGCAGAGTAACACATTTTTCATTCTAACTCACAAATTTTGAGGGAAAAATGATATTGTTTCCTATAGCTAAAGGTTATCTTCTCCTATGTCATATGATGTAAAAATGCCGTTTGATAGTATATCCACAACTAAAATAAATAAAAAAAAACAGAAATTTCAAATTACGATTAATGACTGAAGCGTTAAAGTCAGTATAAATTTGAAATCTTAGAAATTGTTGATTGTAATTGTTATATTCTTTATAATATAAAAAAAACATGATAAATTGAGTGTGCGTTTAATATATTTTCAATTCAACTCAAATCTATTTGTATAGCGCTTTCAACAATGGACATTGACTCAGTGTAACTTTACAGAACATAAGAAACATAGTACAGAAACTGTAATATACAAAGATTAGTATTAAACAAAAGTTTGGGATTAATATAATAATATATAGACATATTAAATGTGTTTGTATTTATCCACAACGAACAAACTCCCTAAGATGGAAGAGGAAGAAACCTTGAGAGGACCCAGACTCAAAGGGCAACCTCATCATCATTTGGGTGACCCTGGAGGGTGTGATTATAAATATACAGTCTGATCATTGTGTTTTGACTAGGAGGTTCTTCTGAACATATATCTAATAAAATATTGTTTTTGAGTAAACTGTTGAGTTTAATAATAAATATATATACAGTATCTCACAGAAGTGAGTACACCCCTCACATTTTTGTAAATATTTCATTATAACTTTTGAAATAAAGAAATAGCACTGCTACAATGTAAAGTAGTGAGTGAACAGCTTGTATAACAGTGTAAATTTGCTGTCCCCTCAAAATAACTCAACACACTGCCATCAATGTTTAAACTGCTGGCCACAAAAGTGAATACACCCGTAAGTGGAAATGTCCAAATTGGGCCCAAAGTGTCAATATTTTGTGTGGCCACCATTATTTTCCAGCACTGCCTTAACACCCTCTTGGGGCATGAAGTTCACCAGAGCTTCACAGGTTGGCATAACATGTTCTGTGAGATGCTGTGTGTGTGTGCGTGTGTGTGCGTGTGCGTTTTATATATATATATATATATATATATATATACGTATATATATATATATATATACATTATATATATATAATAAATGTAGGTTATATTTAGTGGTTGTTTCCCATTTGGTGGATGCCCCAACAGACACACACACACAATTCTCGATAGCTGTTCATCAGTCTCAGGTGAAGTACATCAGCACCCAAGCCACAAGTAACTGACTACTAATGAGAATCAGGAGCATATTCAATACATCACTGCTTATTCAGTCCTGCCAACCCCTTTACAAAATACTTTGTCTCAAGATATTCAAGGGATCAAAAAATAATTGAATTGATGTTTTGTTTATTGGCCTCATTTCTTTGATGATTCCCTGGGAAAAATGAAGCGAGCCAGTTGTTCATTCAGCAAGGGCTCAAAGAAGCCGCTGTTATCACGCTGTTTAGACTTTTAAATAAAGTTATTTGAGATGACAGTGTCTCATCCTAAAATTGCCTGTTTGTAAAGCTTTCACAGATGCATCTAAAGTTTCACCTTGAAATGTTTTTCACAGCACTGCATCGACAAAAGGGAGAGGCGGCGGATCAAAAGCGAGCCGCCGTCAGCAGTCGATGCTGCACTGAGTTCAAATTTCACCATCACACACAGAACCGACTTGTTTTTGGCATTGCATGGATGCGCGTCAGCACAGACTGAGCTGAATCAGTGCAATATGAGGGAAAAGCTAGTTTCAGCATTACTTTAAAATATAATTTAAATAGCTGCACTTTATTTTATTTGCAGCTTAATACTGTACAGTGCCTTGCAAAAGTATTCACCCCCTTGACATTTTCCACTTTTTGTATATGAACTCTCATTGTATATCATAATTCAACACAAAACAGTCTATAATATAAAAGTGTGTGAGGGGGTATACTGTTTGCGAAATTATTTACAAATAAAGTGTTTTGCCAAAGTATTCACCCCTGTTTTATTGCAGATGTAATCGCCTCCCATTTTTTACCATGAGGTATTATTATAATCACCGTGATGTGAATAACATTCATCTCTCAGGTCTCATCACGGTATTTGTATCACAAGGTCTCACTGATGGCATAATAAGAACTATGGGTCTTTTGTACTTTGGACAGTATGTAGTTAGTCTATATACACAATGCATTTCAGAGTGGGAACAGTGTTATAAAGTCAATAATCCATCTTGTTCAAATTGATTGAATCTACAATCTCGGCTAGAAAGAAATCTGCTCACTTCTTCTTATCATTCTGTGTATTTCTCATGCTTGTTTAGACACAAATCCAAAATAATCCATCCTAATTTGTTTATTAAGCGCAAATCATCTGATATGGATTCAAAAAATATTGTAATGTTGAAAATTTCAATGGGGGTCAATACTCCAATACTCCTACTGTACATGCGGAGAGTAATGATATGAAAACTTTCTGATAAGCACTGATTTTATACAATCACTATTCCTCTACTGTGAGAAAGGATCTAAATATATGCTTTTATATCTCTTTTTAAATATCATTTTAATGCACAAAAGAACTGATGCAGATCCTGCATACCTGCATAAATTCACTTGCTTAACCCTTGACCTTGTGGTTTGTCTAACTGCCCCTAACCCCCACCCTAATTTTCTCGCAGGGCTCACACATGCTTTAACCGCCTGGATTTGCCCTCGTACCCTTCGTACAATATGTTGTATGAGAAACTGCTGATCGCCGTCGAGGAGACAAGCACTTTTGGTCTGGAGTGACCGATCCATTGACAGTGAAGAGACTATATTTTGTAAAGATACTGTACTTTGATTTACTGTCACTATATCTTCAAGAGACTGCTATTTTTTAATTGAAATTCATTCAAGCTTTCCTTTGGGATTTTTTTTTTTTTTGTGCTTAACTGAAAGTGCATGAAATGTACGTAATGGAAAATTGTATATTATTATTATGGGGATGAGGGAGGGAAATTCAGTATTAGTGTATAAAGAAAACCTGCATCCAGCCTTCCAGGTAGTATATCTGACTGAATTCTCGTGCTAATGTTATTGTTACTAAGGAGGCGTTTTATGACCTTATCTTGCTGTTATTGTGCATGAAGGATAAAGCTCACCTGACCAGTGGCCTACATACTGTAGAGGATATGACGTCTAGCATTACCTAAGTTAAAAATGACCATTTGACCTTTTGAGTGAAAATTATCGTCACTGAGAAAATGGGAAGATGTATACACATAATCACTGTGATAAAATAACATCCAGAGCTCAGGGTCTATCAATAACACCTTTTCAGTGACCTGTTCAGCCAGATGTAATATTATATTAGAATGATATTATCATTAGCTCAACAAAGCTGAATTATATCACAGGGTCTCATTGATGGCATGAAAAGAATATGGAAGACAATATTACACTTTCAGACAAACACACACTTAAAGATAACTAGGCTACTGCGTTCATGATTTCTAACCTTTTAACGTTCATTATTTCAAGTTTATTATGACCTCAGAATATAAAACAGAAAATTTAACCCTTTTCACTGAAATGAAAAAACTCTAATCGTACATTTCTTACATCTGTCCTTTCGTGTCATATGTAATTTGATTGGACATTGTGTGCTTAATATATTTTTCAAAGGGGAAAAATATTTCCCCTTATTTATATAGTAAATAATCCACCTTGTTCACATTGCTTGGATCTACAGTCTGGGCTAGAAAGAAATCAGGTCCAGCCTCAATTTTTTATACTATTCATACAATGTGTCTTTCTTATCAGTGATGCTGTAATGCTTGTTTTTACAAAAATCCCAAATAATCCATGAGAAGTTGTTTGTTGACAGCAAATGATCTGATGTAGAAACCGAATATAAAATCATATAACAATATTTATTCATGAGTTCAGTCAGTAGACTGAAATTCTGAAGCACTGTTATTTATGGTAGTGTCCTCTCACTCCAGAAGATACATTGGTAAAAAGAAAGCAGGATGATCTGGGTGATGTAAGGGAATTAAGAGTATACCCAGGTTAGCATCCTAAATGCTAATCTCTTCAGGATGCGCTGGTATTTCTGACTTGAAAATTCTTGAGTGCTTTCACTTGAGAACTCTTTCATGATGAGTTGTTCATTAGATGATTCAGACACCATGAAAGGCATGTTGTTATTGCTTTAATTCTCAAGAAAACAAATAAAACAGACAGGATATCACTCTGATCATAGTATTCATTATGCCAAATTGTTAATATGCCAAACGGCAGGCCAAGTACTGGAAAAAACTGGAATATGCAACGAACATAAGGAGCCTTGATAAAGCAGTGCATTTAATTAATATTGTGATTTTTTTTTCCTTTCCTGAGCTTTTGCCATTGTACCTCCATGATTATTTTGAGCAATGTACATTACTGAGACCACAGAGATATCCATATTAACCCTTACAACTAGAGATGGACTACTGTACAATTTCCAGTATGGCATCTGACACTGAAATCAAATCTCTAGTATTTATCTGTAGGTATATACAGAACATATGCTTACTGTCTTAAAAGTTGATTTTGTAGCTCATATTTGTTTTAGGTTTCATAGGATAATTATAATACAATGTCTTTTAAGGTTTCTTGATCCATTTTTATGTTTTATAGTACATGCTATTGTTTTGTTGTTTTATTTTTTATTAGCACGAGTGTGATCAGATGAATATGACTGACGGTAATGTGAACTGATGTCATTCATTACTTACTTAATGTTTTATAGTTTATTTCACTGGGCACAACTTGTGTTTATTTAATTGTTGTATTACTTTGAAGGGACCATTAATAAACTGCAGATGAGTTTTAATAACTTTACACTAATGCCTATGATCTATTCCTGTAATGCACTGAATTATTGAAATATGTAACTCAAAATTCTATTTAAATTGTGTTTAAAAACTAAATAAAAAAAGCTCTTTATAAATGAACATTTACCATTCACTATTATGGAACTTGTCCACACCTCTGTTTATTTTGCGTTCACATTGAAACAGTTATTTAGATGTAAATATTGCATTAGAGTGTTGTTAAGGGTGTGTGTAATATGCTTTGCATTCTCTAGATCTGGAATAGTTATCAGCTAGCCAATAAGTAACATGGACTACGGGATGCAAAGTATATGTTCCTTGTTTCAATTATGTGATTTTGTTTTGCACAAAAACAGATTTAGTATATATTCTGTGGATCACCAACAGAGCAGTACGCAGGTGCTGTGTGGTAGTGTTGCTGCTTTACAGCTCATAGATTCCTGGTTTAATCCTGTGCTTTGGTTTCTGCACAGAGTTTTGCATGTTCTTTCTCTCTCCAGTTTTCTAGGCTTGTTCCTCTTCCAAAAACATGCCACAGGTGAAAATAGCTATTGATTGCCCTGCATGTAAGTGATGGTTGATGTGCCCTATAATGGATGGACTGGTGTCCCATCATGTGTTTATTTATGCTCATTCTGGGTGTTTTATTGGTTTTATTGATTCTGACCAGTATGAAGCAGTTACAGAATTTGAATGAGAAAAAAAACAATAATATTAATTAAATATTTTTAACACTTAGATCTTAGGTTTAAACATATCTTGAAGGATCTTGTTTGCCACTAATAAATAAATAAATAAATAAATAAATAAATAAATAAATAAATAAATAAATAAATAAATAAATGCAGCTTCATAATTAATTTACACTCTCACCACCAGGGGGCGTATTTGCATGATTTGTTCATGTGCAGGTTTTCGATCACGATAACATAAAACATATAAAAACACACCCTTAATTTAGCATTTGTGCCCAGAATGTGAAGTTATATCTCGTGATATAGCACGATAGCACGTCCAAGGTACAAATAAACGCTATTCGTGACATTATTATTATTATTTCAATTATTCCTAGTATTTAAGCAATTTCCTATGTTTTTATTTGTCATTTCAGTCTAAAATATATTAAAATAATAATAATAATAACATCCAAAATGGTACAAACATTTGACATTTTGTCCCAGTGCCCGAGGGAAACCCTGATTACAAAAGCACCGCCCACTTTGGCTGAACTGCCTGTCAATCAAGGCTGTTACCACGGAGACGGAAATCAGAGTGTGTTTGCAGGAGAGAGAGCGAGCGAGAGAGAGAGAGAGAGAGAGAGAGAGAGAGAGAGAGAGAGAGAGAGAGCTGCTGCCACAACACACCACTCATCCCTCTGTAGTGGATACACACTCACACACACACACACCTAACAACCAAGATGAAAGTTCCGGAGTTCGCTTTGTTGTTATAAAGTTGCCGTTTTGTTTAAGTCGTGTTTTGTTCGGCTTCATTTGTCGCTTACAGTCAGCTGGTCTTGTTAATTCGGTTAGCCAGCCAGTCAGCTAACTAACTACTAACTAACTAGACCAAAGTCCACAGAGTTGGCTGTTGTGACGTTAGACGCGTTAGGAGCGTCCAGGAGCGTATTAGCAGGTAAATTACACTGGTCCTTATTTCGCCGTTATGATTCCTGAATTTCCGTCTCGGACCATCTGCAGCTGGGGGCAGGAAGGCGTTCAGAACCGCTCCGGGTTACTGTGTGACATCCACAGCGGGATCAAGAGAGAGATGTTCACTGACTATTACACTCTCATCCCGGGGAAAGAGCTGGGCAGGTAAATACACACACTCATACACATACGTACACAAATACACACACACACACACTCATACACAAACACACACATACACACACTCACTAACACACACACACTCACAAACACTCATGTGCACACACTAACACAAACTCACACACTCACTCACTCTCTGACACACACACACAGTCAGAGCACATGCATGATTATTTAAAACTTGAATCTGGCCACACGAGTCTCCTTTAAACAAATACAAGGGAATCAAGTGAGCTTTCACTGTCAAGTTCATAAGCTTTTATTTGACATTTCATCCATATATAGTAGTTGCAGTACACAGTGAAATGACAACGTTTCTACAGGATCATGGTGCTACATAAAACAAAGACAGAACTAAGGACTTAGTCTCTCAGTCCTTTATACCACAAGATCTCAAGCTTTTTTTTTTACACTCAAGGACCCCTTAGTGCAATTATTATACAAACAAACGTAAAAATATCAGGCACGCTATCTGTGTGTGAATTGCGTTCAGTGATATTTTGTTGTTCGTCAGTTATTATCCAATGAATATCATAAAAATGTTACTGGATTCCCACAGACATCACGCAACATGGTCATAATAACTCTGATAGTCATTCAGAAATTCAAAACTCATGGTCCCTTTGGTTCTGCTTCATGGACACAGAACTACTGCTCTGTGTAATACATACACACTGGACTGAGGATGATTTTTCTTCAGATCCGTTTTTCATAGTTATATAAAGTGCAGAACATAAAGTTCACAACATAAATGACTGTGCATGCTAACTGCAGGATCTGTAATTAACCATATACAGTTTCCTGAACAAAGCTTTAAAATGTTTAACAAGTGAGAAGGTTGTTGAAGAGTGAGAGCAATGTGAAAACCGTTTTCACACTCAGGTGAGCAAGTCGACAAAGTTTAACAACGTCGTCCGGCTTTGCTTCTTTCCTGGTTTGCCTTCCTTTTACCTTGTCACCTGCGCTATATCGTAATTTTCAACATTATGCATTGTGAAATCTTTTTCATAGACAATATGACTGTCTAACACAGCTTTAATAACTCACTGAGCTGTACGTGTTTAGCAGAATTTCTGATACATGTCCAAATCTTTGATATTTCTAAGCTGTTTGTAGGACGAAGATCCATTTTTGAAGATCCGTTACAGTTAAGCCGCTCACGTCATCGGAGCAGTATTTTACTGTGAAAATAAGGATAGGATTTATTTTGTTTACTAATTTCACAAAGAAATGACTAGAACATCTTCTAATCACTTTCTGTAAGTGCTTAATCCTAGTCAGGTCCATGGTGGACCCGGAGCCTATCCCAGGAAAAGTGGACGTAAAGCAGGAATATATGCTGTATGCCATATGACCCCAGACTATAGTAGATTATTTTTTAACATAGATTAATGATTCTGATTAACCGATTAATTAAAAAGTTCATAACAATAACCGATAATTAGAAGAAAAAAAGAATGAGATGGAAGTGAATGCTGACTCTGTCTAGCTCAAACAGTATATCCCTGCTGAGTACCATTAGTACCCTGGAAAAACCAGTATTCCAATTCACACTGTTACTTGGTTACCGTACCTGGCAATGGAAATAACAACACAGTGTAAAGGTAATAGATTTGTTACTGTAGCATGCTGTTACAAGTGTCCTTTAGAAATATTAGTTAGTACAGATGAAAGGTACTATAGCGGTTTAGAGATTGATGAAATCCTGTAAGGCAGATTTTACAGTGTGGTTTTTGCTTTGTGATGTTCTGACAGCTTACGGATGATGTGTCTTAACCGCACAGAAACAGCGAAACCCTGAATTATCCTCACGTGCATTGCATATGAGCTCTGTCATGTGATGGGGAAAAAGAAGGGCCACTGTTCAGATGGTTTGTGGCTTTGAGGCACACGAGTCATCCTAATGGTCCTCGTCTGTATCATTGCTTGCGGCCTGCCTTATAAGACACAGTCAGTGCAAGGGAGTGCAAGACATGCAAATTTCACAGCTGAAACTCATTCAAGAACAAGATCATTGTCTGTGATTTTTGCACAGGGTTGGGACGGGGGCAGGACAAAGAATAAAACTTTGGAAGTCTCTTAGCGGTTCTCTTCAGGCTTTACAGTTCTGCCATCATTCAGTTTTCTGTATTGGGTTGGCCTTTTTTTTTTTTAAATTGAAAGCTTTAAGTCGAGGTTTCAGAGTCTGCTAAAGGAATCTGTATCTTTAATTTTTTTAACAAAGAAAACATTCTAGGACTGAATATATCTAAAAGTTTGCAGTACAACCTTATGTATGCATATCAAATAAAAAAGAGCAGACATCGAGCAGACGATAGGTTCTCCACTGTTTTCTATTGTGAAAGCCAAAAAAGGCCAAAAAAACAATAAATATGTCTAGACCTACGTCAAACATCTGTCACTGTGGGTATGTTTAATATGTTTGGGCTGGCTTAAAACAAAAGTCCTTAATGGTGTACTGTATATAGTGCTAAAAAGTCTGGTTTAATGATCTACTAGGCTGGTCCCTGTGGAGTGGGGAGGAAATGTTAGGCCGTCTGGATTGTCGACTGACCCGTGGGATTAGGCTAATTGACATATTTACAGTCAGACTGTAAAACCATCAGTCATGTGCAAAGTTGTTAAGAACGTCAATTGTTACTTTTTTTGCAGTCTTTTCAGGCTCAACAAAACAGATTTATGGTTTCATAGGTTTTTTTTTAAAACCACCTTCAAGCCTGGAGCCTATGAGGCGTGATACAATACAACCCAGTGTTTGCCTACTGAGCACTAATGTCAAAGTAGAAAAGTTAACCAATTACTGCAAATACAGAGAATAATTAAAAGTGTAGGCCATCCGGGGTGGAAATATCACTAGGCTCTTATTGTTTGATTTTTTTAAGCAGTTGCCTAGTTGGTCAGCTAATATTTTTTTCATCCCTCGTTCAAGAACCAGAGGACAAAAATGAAATGTTACTGACTTTCAAAAGAAGTATTATTTATTTTTTTTGCTTCTGTTTGACACAACATCTCAGTGCTGTAACTGTAGTCCACAAGACTCTTTCAGCCCCCCCCCCGCACTACACACAACACCTCTTAATAGCATTATGCTATTGTGTTAACCCTCATTCTAGCACAACATGGTCGCCTTAAACATGTAGAGAAGAAATGGAGATAATGACACGACTTGAAAATCAAAACGTTAGTCAGAGGCTTTTTCGGACTTTTTGTTGAGCGTGCAAACACAATGAGCATTTCTTAGGAAAGGATAATGACTACAGTCAAGTCTCCCCTTATGTGGTAATTAATCCTGCACTCAAGTTAACTTTGAAGTGGGAAGTTGGAGCTTGTAATTATGTCTTTGATTTTATTTATTTATTTATTTATTTTATTTTACATCTACAAAGCGGTTGGGGGTTGGGTATAGTGACAAACATGAACGTCTCTATGTCTGTCTTGTGTTAGCCAAATCCATCATGAGTGACGTAAATTTAACTCCTCTAAACTTTATAGTGTGTTATATATTAAACAAAGAAATGTGTGTTTTGACTGATCTAAAGACAATACTGAAATATTACTAGTGTACATATTTCAATACAACATTTATCAGACTGTATATTTATAATCACAGGATCGGTTCCCTTTGAGTCTGGTTCTTCTCACCTCAGACTGCCTCATTGGGGATAAATACAAACACATTTTAATGGATCTAATATTAATCTTGAATTTTGTATTATATTATTCTTTATAATAACCTTTGGTTCTATGTTTGTTCTGTAAAGCTGCTTTGAGACGATGTCAATTGTTTAAAGCGCTATACAAATAAACTTGAACTGAATACATATGTTTATACAAGTATTAATATTAGGCCGATTATACAGTAAGTAAAGCAATCTGATGATGTGAGAAGTCATGTTGCTGTGACATCACATGCTGAATTTGGGGTTAAGGAGACTTTTCAATTCTGCTTTGTTGGAAGTAATTGTTGGTAATATCCGGAATATCAGGATATTTCCAAATCCACTGTAAAAAAAAAAAAAAAAAGACTACTGAAAAGTGCCCGGTTTGGTCTCGTACTCAAGCTATATATTAATCGTTAAATGGTTCTGTGGGGTGTGCATATATACACACTGGTCATTTGATGACCATGGAAAATAACATAATTAAAGACGGAAGGATTCTAATTGTCCCTGAAAATCAACTCCTTAATAAAATAGTTTAATTCTGACCTCGATGCATTTGCTTGTGCCTCTGTATGTTTGTTATATACCCAGGTATTTTGTAAAGCACTAAAATAGCTAGCTAGCTAGCTTGGCATAATAGGCAGCTTCTACAAATTCGTGGCCATGGGAAGCACACTGGAGCTTTTACGTGGACAGTGGGCTAGCAAATGGATTTATGATTTGTCCACCCCAAACTCTGTCAGTGATTTTTCTGTGGGGATTTTTTTTTAGCAGTGTCTTTGGCCTATGCCACTGGAAACATTCTGATCTGTAGTTAAAAACCCACCATATATAAACCATGAGGTGAAATCAGAGTGGTCATGTGGTTTCAAGATTTACAAATATGGATAATTGTAGGCTTGTCACACTGCATTCCACTGCTCAGGAAACAGCCAGTCACCCAGTCAGATCACTACTCTAATGTTGTGCAGTCCCTCGCCAAATAGCTTAGCTTATGAAGCCTTTTCCTGGTGTAGGAACGCGAAAAACACATTACGCACTGTTAGAGAATAGACGCAAATTAATTTGCTCTTAGATAACTGGTCTTTGTGAAACAAGATGTGTAACATTGTGTGCAAACATTTAGTAAGCCATATCTGATGTTCTGAAGGTCTTACACTCTACACTGCTTTAAACAGCAGCTTTTCATTTGATGGCATTGCGACCACTTTGAATAGAAGCCATTGCAAAGTCATACTCTAGCAATGAAATGCGTTTTTATATGGACATATATGCTTCTTAACTCCTCAGTTTGTTTGAAGAAATTCAGCCCATTCTTATCAGTGTAGTGAATCAAATCTAGCTGCAGTGTGATTTAATTCTGTGCCAATAAATGTTTTCTTTATTCTGTGGAAAATAATCCTTCCTCGATTTACAATCGATACCATCATATTATTCTGTTCACAGCAGTATGGTGGTTTATCGGGGTTGTTGTAAAGCCTGTGATCATTTTGTGCAAAAAATCAGCAGCAGTTAAATATTCAGATATTTCCAAAATTTCTTTGGATTCCGTTTCTTTGCACATGCCTCATGCAAACCGTTCATATTTTGCTTTGGTAAATTGCACCATTTAATTCCAGATGTCTTTAGAGAATTCATTACAGCTGAATCTGGTTAGGACTATACAGTAGGCGCGGTCCATGCAGTGTGTTTCCAAATGGGAGTGATTACGGCAGCCATATGTAGGGTCATTCCAAACTAGACACTTTTCTCCAGAGGTTACTTCATGTTCAGTGCTGTGTAATGGATTGTGTTTTTGGGTTTGTTTGATTCCGAATCAAAATATGTAAAAATGTAATTAAGTTGTACATTTCATTCGAATTCAGTATCTGCTTTTATCTTGGACAAGGTCCCAATGGATCCAGAGCAACACTGGGGAGGCAGTGGCATGAAAGTCTTATCACAGGGCACCTTGCACATAGAAGCTCCTTAAGGAAACTGCTCAAGCTCTCGGGGTGGGGTTTGTTTCTTAGTCCTTTTTTTTTCCATTAACAAATTGAAGCACTTGTTTTTCAAATTATTGTCAGTGATCGTGCAACAACAGAATGCAGGCTTCGGCATCCTTGTGTTCCCTAGAAAATTCTCTTCGAAGCTCTTTGTTTCTTTGTTTTTCTGCTTGTTAAATAGCAACTTGTCAGTTTAACACAGAGTATTTTTTTTTACGCTAATTACAGACTATTGTACATGCTATCAGTTCAAAGCCTGCTGCTGAATATCCCAAAGGTGTGCGAGTAGTAACCACTGAACCATCTGAACCGTACTAATGTTACCTAATATGTCTTTAAGGACCACTTTATGTAACAATGTTTGAAAACTGCAATTTAAACACTATCTGTCATCATTTATTAACATTAAGAATCAGAAAGAGCTTTATTGCCAGGCATGTTTTCTCATGCGAGGAATTTGTTTTAGTGACAGAAGCTCCACAGTGTAGCAGAAAGACATATACAATGTAGACAAATATTGTATGTACACATGTACAGGTGTGAAATGTGCAATTGAAATATACATATACGGATATAGGCAATTTGTATGTGCAAGTGTGAAAATGTGCAATTGGAGTATACAATATATACAATTTGTATGTACAAATGTGCAATTGTGAAATGTGAAATTGAAGTAAACATTATAGACAATTTGTATGCACAGATGTATGCAAGCATGAAATGTGCAATTCAAGTATACATAGTACAAATGTGCAAGTGTGAAATGTGCAATGAAGTGTTGTGTGTTAATTGTTCATCAGTTGGATTGCCTGAGGAAAGAAACTGTTCCTACAGTATGTCTGGTTTTTCTGGTGCTCAAGGCTCTGAAGCGTTGACCAGATGGCAACAGTTCAAAGAGGGAGTGTGCTGGATGTGAGGGGTCCTGAGTGATTGACTTTGCCCTTTTGCTCACTCTGGAGAAGTACAGGTCTTGAAGAGTGGGAAGAGTTGTGCCAATGGTTCGCTCAGCTGTCCGGACTACGTTCTGTAGTCTTCTGAGGTCAGATTTGGTAGCTGAGCTGAACCAAACAGTAATTGAGGTGCAGAGGATGGATTCAATAATGGCAGAGTAGAACTGTTTCAGAAGATCCTGTGGCAGGTTGAAATTCCTCAGCTGTCCACAAACGGGATCCTCACATAAGTCCCTGCTCTGTCCAGATGCTGCAAAACATAATGCAGTCCCATGTTGACTGCATCATTCACAGACCTGTTTGCTATGTAGGCAAACTGCAGAGGGTCCAGTGATGTCCTTCAGATAAGTCAAAACCAGTCTTTCAAATGATTTCATGACCACAGATGTTAGAGCCACAGGTCTGTAGTCATCAAGTCCGGTAATTTTGGGTTTCCTTGGAACGGGAATGATGGAGGAGCTTTTGAAGCATGAGGGGACTTCACACAGCTCCAGTGATGTGTTGAAGAGCCGTGTGAAGATGGAGGGTCAGCTGACAATTGTAGGTGTGGCTGAGTCGGGGTTACAGAAGGTGAGAATTGGGCTTTTTCAAACCTGCAATAGAACTCATTCAGGTCGTCTGCCAGTTGTTAATATAAGCTGTCCTAAAACGAATGCGCACAAAAGGCATTGGGCAGGTCTCAGTCAGCTCCTTAGTTCAGTAGTCAGGGCACTGATCAGGGATTCAGCCATTTTAAGGACTCTCTTAATCGCAAAATCCTTCCAGTGATTGATCCTTCTGAACCTTTGCTCCCTAAAAAAATCCCACTATATCCCAATGTTGATAGGCTTCATGGTATATACGAAGACCTTATCAGCGTAAATGAAATTATTATGAAATTGTAATCGTTGTCGTAGTTATGTTACATACAGGACCATACACAGTATGACATGTAGAGAAATGTACAAATGTGTTCCCAGCAGAGAGAGTTAAACAGGAGTTCAACACGAGTTAAATAAATTACACAGGGTTGCAGTACAGTTCTGAGGTAGAGCTGAAAGGGGGAAAAAGAATAAAAATTAAATAATGTAAATATGAACAAGATAGTTATTCATAGGATTTATGTTATAGTAGGTGCAAAATATGTGCTAATGAGCTGAGTACAGTACTGCTCTTAAATGATTACTTATGGTAGCAAATTTTATTTGTTTAAGTCCAGATTTTAACTGTGAATGCAATTTTTTTAAATTCACTAGCTAGCCTAAAATCAGGGACTGTATAATCATGTAGATGGAAATTAGTGTCCCAATGTGTAGTGAGCTTGTGTACACAATGTACTGGTTTCACGACCTAGGGAGTTGATTGAGATGCACCCATTGTGTTTATAACACTTCCAGTGACGAAAATCCAACAAAGTCTCTTTAAATAAAACCTTTTGCATGACTGTTGAACCTTCATTCACTAACTTCATTAGTTCTGCGTAGAACCTGACAGCAGAACTGAGTTCCCTAGCTAAAATGTGCTAAATATTTCTGATGTTTTCACAAAGCATACCAGCGGTCATCTGATCCTTCAGTGGCTGTTCATAAAACAGAGTCTGTCATCTCTAATTAAGGTCAGACACCTCATAGGTATTTGGGAGGGCTTTGTTTACAGCCTGTATTCCTTCTGGTCTGGCCATCAGCTAAAGTAGCACGTCATCAGCTGAAAATGCTTCCCCCCCCCGTAAATCTCAAGGCCGCTGCGTGTAGTTCCATCTCTGGATGGGGTTTAAGGGCCTGTCGGATGTGTGTAGTGTGGTCCTTTTCACTTACGCCACAGGCCCCCCCTTCTTCTTTCCCATCTCCTATTCTTACAGAAAGGATCTGTCTCAAGTGTGACAGCTGAGACAGGATACCATGACATCATTTCTCCACTTCTCACTTTGTTTGGGTCTCAGGCTTCGATGGCAACATCTGCGGAGCACCATGGCAATGGTGAGAGGGAAAGGGGGGGTGCCCCATGTGAAAGCTAAGTTTGTTATTGAGGCCTGTTGGTGAGCAAGTCTGCAAAAGCTTTCTCCTCAACAAGTCTAAGAAAGACGCTGTGATGCCCATAGTTTACACACTGAGATCGGCATGCTGAACCCGAGGAGGCTGTCAGAATGTTTATTCAGTTTATGTTGTCAGATGACCTTTAACCAATCTTCAAGTACACACCAAAGTCATACTTTTGTTTTTAAACTATGGATATCTGAAGCTTGTTTGAAAAGAGCAAGATTACTTTGCAAGGAAAGTTCCCCAGAGTGGACAAATGATAAATTCATTAGCTAGCTTAATGGGCAAGTGTAAGCTCATGCATCCTGCTCAGTTCTATTTTGGTTGCCCAGAAACCTAATTGACCAGGATAAAATGTGCCAAATAACATTATTGTAATAACATGTGGTAAGATGGTAGGCTAGTTAAGCACATTAATACAGACTAAGAACAATGAAAGAGCTACCTATATAAAATCCATATTTTCTCCTGATAAAATAGCACTTTGTGTTTACAACTTTAAATCATAATCATGTCAGAAGTGAGCTGTGGTGTTCTTTTATCACATCTTAAGTAAAGATATGACTTGAGTCTTGATAGCGTCTTTATTTTCTCTTGATGCGATGCATTATGCTAGCAAATATAAAACTAGATATGATATGAAATCCTGTTTGGTATAATGGTTTTCCATCATTTCCTAAGTCAAATCCCATGTATTTGCCTGTGAAGGAAGCCAGTGGAGTTCATCTCAGACTGAATCTACAGTGGTCTGTTTTTTTTGGCATTATTACTGCCATGTATCGAAACAAGAAAGATGCTGAAAGGACACAGATACATCTGAAAACCTTTGCTCCGTGACGCAGATGAGGTAATGCACGTTCCCAAAGTATTTAGAAAATGTCTGCCTGTGTGCCAGGAGACTGTGTGAATAGGTGCCTCTTTCTCCATGTTGAGGTCCCATGTCAGAGTTCATTAATTCCTTTTGTCATAGACATAGTGTAAACAGGCCTCTGGTTTCAGTCCGGGAGCTTTTCCCTCTCTCACTGGAAGACATTTTAAAAAGGAAAGCTTGCTTATTTATTTATTTATTTGTTTGTTTGTTTGTTTGTTTTTAAATGCTTCTGTCAAAGTGGCTGTAGTTACTACCTATCTCCCAAACAGCAGCACTTTTTCTGATAGGCTAGGCTTGAGTGTACTCAAGCAAACTTGTTTTCTATTTACCCAAGAACATGCAGCTATAATGGGGTGAACACTGCATTCTCCTTTTAATCATTCCTTTAATTCTGATTACTGGAATTTTATTATTAGTATTATCATTTATATATGCACATGCATGCAAAGAACCTTTTCTGTCTAGCTCACTTTTCAAAATTGTGAGTAAAGAGGATTATTTTGAATAAATCAAATAAGCGCTATGAAAAGAACTAGCTACCATTTAAGAAAAAAGATTGTTGGAAAAACTGCAAATAAAATTCAGTAAACTAACACATTATGGCCTGCTTGAAGAAAAACTATGTCGTTATGTGGACTAGGCATATTATTTTATAAGTATTAGATTGATCATAATTAATCTTAAATCTTAATTCTCAAGGTGGTAGTATATATATATATATATATATATATATATATATATATATATATATATATATATATATATATATATATATATATATAGCCCGAAGCCATTTTTCAAGCTCAGTTGAGAACCTGTTGATAAGGAGTGATCCCTGGTGACACTAAATGTATTCAGGAAAAGGAAATATAGGAAATGTCCATCTCTTTATAATAATTAATAAAAAAAATTTATTGAATGAGTGGTGCATTTCGTATTAATTTGGAGACAACCTAAGTTTATTAAGGTGACTCCGTTATCTAAAAAGTCATTCTAAGATTTTTTCCCGTGTCCAGACCTGGTCTCAGGCCAGCTCGATCTGTAAGCTATATGACTGGATGAAGATCTTTTGCAAACTAGTAAACTAACAACAATCCTGTTAGGATTTGCAGGGCACAGTCTTCCCTGATGATCCTTGTGGTTAATCACAGAGTCATGTCATCGAACAGACACTGTACAATATCTTTTAGACTGTTTTTGCATTGTCGAACAGATTTTCTCTAGTAAGTGTGAATGAGAGTCCTTCAGCTGGTTAGTGTCAGAATGTCACCGCCCTGACGTCATGTCTCTAACATGTCCCTGCCAAAGGCTCTTTGCCAAGCTCCAGTCTTATTGAGTCCATCTGTATGCATCCTTAAAGCTTGCTAGCTTGCTTTTAACCCTACTATTGATCCCCTTTACTTAAGAGAAGGAGTCAGTGCTCTTGTGTTTATTTGAAAGCCATCAGAAGCCTTCTGTCCTAATTGCTATTAGTTGTTTGAGGTCTGTCAGTGGTAGAGTTTACAAGTGTTACAATACTACCTGTCTACCTGTATGAAACAATGCATTTCAAGGATAACTTTGCATTCTTTGTATATTGCTGTAACTTTCCTGATTAGAATTGCCTGTGTTGACCGCGGTCTTTCTGTGAGCCTTAAGCTGCACACATAAATCTTTTTCAGGATGTTGTCTGTGTCAGGCCACTGGCTTGTAGCATGAGCCTAATTGACTAAGCTCTTATATGCAGGCTAACATAGAGTAATGATGTTTGGAGAATAAGCTGGTTAAGTGCATTAATACCAATTATAATCATTATAAATAAGTTTATAATGTTACACACCGTGTTTGTGTCCTCTGCAAAAAGTCCTGAAGTTATTAGCCAGTCATTCATCTGTGAGGTAACTGGATGTTTCTATGTCAGTTTTATGCCCATTTCATTTTGTTTGGTTTTTACATAACGCATGTTGAAAATAATCATTATGAAAATTACTACACTTATTTGTCACGATAAATCATTCAGTGGTTGTCTTGTGATGGGGAGAACTGGCTGGTAGTTGGGAATTGGTGGGAAAAGACAAGATTATGTAGGAAAAAATGAATACTCTGAGCACAATAGCCATAAGATGCTTGTTCTGGGCATCATCCATTCTTGCAAACATCATCTTCTTATGATTTTCAGGAAGCATTTTTTTTTTTGTACTAAATGGACTAAGGCTAGCCTAAGGACAAAAAGACATATGAAGCATTTCACCTCAAAGCCCAATTTCTCCTCATGGTTGAGCAAGGAAGTCTGTGTAGCAGTGGCCATGCCTGATTAGCTGCAAACTTCTGGACTAGCTGCTTTTATGTAAGAGGATTAGAGACGCTCCTTTATTACATTCAGACTTGGCATTCCTTTTTTTAAGCAGCCAGTCTTTAGCAGCAGGGGTCATATTTGCACACTACTATAGGAGCTAAGGCATGCTGTAACCGTGCAGTCAAGGTCAATAAAACCCTGTTAGATATTCAACTGAACGGAAGAGGTG
This sequence comes from Tachysurus fulvidraco, assembly GCF_022655615.1. Classification (NCBI taxonomy): domain Eukaryota; kingdom Metazoa; phylum Chordata; class Actinopteri; order Siluriformes; family Bagridae; genus Tachysurus; species Tachysurus fulvidraco. Next base: position 9,273,948 of record NC_062520.1, on the reverse strand, counting down.
ATAGAGCTCCTGAGACACTTGGACCTAAATCAGCATGATTAGTATTGGTCTTCTTAGATTGTATGTTGAGGTGGGATCAAGGTAGACTTACAGCTGTAAAATCTCTAATGTATGACCCTGGGTGCCATAGTGGAATTAGTGTAGAATAAGCCAGCGTTTTTTTGGGGTTTTTTTTTTGACTGTTTGGATCACAATAACCAATTAAAGGTGAAATCTTCAAATTGATATAATTCTGTTTTCTGGGGGGGGGGGGGGGGCGGCATGTTGTGTATGTGGAGTTTGCATGTTCTCCCCGTGCCTCAGAGGTTTCCTCCGGGTACTCCGGTTTCCTCCCCGGTCCAAAGACATGCATGGTAGGTTGATTGGCATCTCTGGAAAATTGTCTGTAGTGTATGATTGCGTGAGTGAATATGAGTGTGTGTGTGCCCTGCGATGGGTTGGCACTCCATCCAGGGTGTATCCTGCCTTGATTCCCAGTGACGCCTGAGATAGGCACAGGCTCCCCATGACCCGAGAAGTTCGGATAAGCGATAGAAAATGAATGAATGAATGAATTAATGTTTTCTATGTGTATATATATTTCTATGTGTATATATAATTGTATATGGTTATAAGCTTTTGTGACTGGTCATTTAAATCGATTTGGAAAGCTGCTTTGCAACAATATCTAATGTTAAAATTGCTAAACAGTTAAAAATGGACTTGAATTGATTTGAATTGTACTAATGACTTTAATGAATTGAAAAAGTGTGTTTTTAGTGGAATGATCAAAGACAGACAGACAAAAATAACCCTGGAAAATTCTCTGCTTTTTTCGATTATGCAGATAAACCTTTCAAAACCAACCAAACTCTCATAATATTAGTTCATTATAAACTGTCTTATAGTGCAATAAGGTGTTTACTGGGTGATTGGAAGCACAGTTTAAACCTTTACATTAGGTATGAGAAATCATTAACAGTTTAGGAAGAGGGATGGGAAATTTGGCAAAGCAATATTGCAGATGTGTCAACAGTACTCTAGGAAAGTGTACCGCAATGCAATTTATCACATTTATCAGACATTTATTTCTCTTCCTTCCACCTTCCAAAGTTTCAAAGAGGACAGCGGTGGCAGCTGTATGTAGTAAATCTGTACGTGAGGCAGACAGAATGGGGCTGAAAAATTGGGGGATGCTTCCTGTGGGCCCTGAAGCCCACTCCCAAATCCTTGAATCTCACGGGTGCTGTTAGCAGCCGTTTCTTTCTGGGAGAAGGAGGGAACAAGGGATGGCTTTCCACCTAAAAAGCAGCTGCCCTAACATGCTAATACTATAACATAGTGAAGATTAGTGATTTAAGTAGTTAGGTACTTGAACAGGTAATCAATGATTTGTTCTTTAAAATAAACTCATTTGATTTGGCCATTTTCACCAATTTAATAGACACGGTGTATTTCCCATTTAAATATTAAATTTCAGGCTTTTAGTTAATCTGGTAATTCTGGAAAGTGTCACAATAGGAAGCCATTTGAAATTTTGCCCAATGCTGCTATCAACTATAATATGTGCTTTATAGAACCTACCTACTCTGTTACTTAAAACTGACAGAGACAAAGATTCTTCTCGATATGTTGTGTACACAAGTTGTATGAAAGAAGCCCTTACAGACTATACGTCTAATAGTAAGAGTATTATATGGGAATTTATTCCCCTTGGAGGAATGCCCATGATGCATTTGCAAGTGTCTCCAAACTTGTTAGACAATACAGGAAGAGGCTCCTACATTACTGCAGTTACAAATCGTTATAGCATTTGAGAAATCAAGTGTACATAGAGGTAATGGCATTCTTTGTAAAGGTTTGTTAAATATACAACAAAAATAGAGCGATTCTGTATATACTGTACCATCTGGCAAACGGGATGACTGCCATATTGTTTGTAAACTTCTAAACAGGAACACCAGATATCTTGTTATCCTTCCAACAACTGGATACAAGCTGTGTTGTCAGTGCAACATGATTTCTGCGATTTCAAATACATACAGATGTCTTTGGTACTGGTTTGGATTTCTGCTATTAAAGACAAGACTGAACTATCAGGTTCACACAGTATCCAACTGTGAGTAGGAAATGCACCCTGCTGATCACTCCTCCGGTCATGATCTCTCATGCGAACATGCTTGCATGCTTCTTTTGCTTGCATATTTGAAAGCCAGTGTGGTTAAAAGAAGAAAAGCTATCACATCACTAACCCACGTGTCTCTGAGGAAGAGCATTAGTCATGCTTTGAAAGTGCAGAATCGAGCAGGGTAGTGTGTTCACGGTCATGCACGCACAGAATCGTTCAGAAAGTGTTGATCGTGCGTACGAGTCCAACTTGCTGCATTGTAAATCACTGCTTGCTTAAGTAGGGATTTGTCTGGGGACAGCTTTCTTCCAACGTCACCTTCCAGTTCAAAGGAATTCTTTTTTTTTTTTTTTTGAACAGAACACCAAGCCTATCACAAGGTTAAATCAACAGCATTGCAGTAGAAAGGTCAGTTTCTCACACTGAGATGTTTTAAATTGACTATATTATGAATGGCTCATTGTGTTGGTAAGGTGTTTTTTCAGTAATTACTTTTTTTTCTCGGTGACATTGAGACACACTTTATTGTGGCTGGTATAAACATACTGAAAAAAAAAATTCAGTGAGGATGCTAAGAGCATAATAATTCTCAGCAGGAGGACGTCATCTCGAAATATAAAAGGTTTACCCCAGGCAACAACCACTGTCTGTGTGAGAGTCTTACCATTTAAACATCCTGTCCAAAAGTGGGTCATCCACCACAAAGTGGGTACTTGATTGTGAGGGGAGAAAGCGAGGACTTGGGCAGGTAATGATTTCATTGCTTAAAAATGCAAGCAGGACAAAGGCACGTTCAGTCTTGAGGATAGCAAGTGTGGCATCCTTATAAAATCAGGCACCCCCACTTAATACACTTTTAACCACCCTCTAGCTCTTCTTTCAGTGGTATGAAATAATTATTTGAATAAAGAGTCTTGTGTAATCTACAGTGGCTAATGTAATGCAAAAGAAACTGTCTTTACCAGCTGGTCTTATAGTGTTTTTGCTTTGTTTAATACACCAGCATGAAGAGTAGAGTTTAAAATTACAGTATTTCTAATTATCCATTAGATTCTTTGGTATATGTAGTTGCTTCCCCATTTTTACTTTTCAGAATATATTTGTCCATCCTGTGCTGTACACAGAATATGCAGTGAGAGGTCTGTGTGTCTCGCTTGACTAACTGAAATGCACTTCATATCTCTGACACCTCCTTACACTCAGGGGGAAGTTTGCAGTGGTGAAGAAGTGTGTTGAGAGGAGCACTGGTCGAGAATATGCTGCCAAGTTCATGAGGAAGAGAAGAAAGGGCCAGGACTGCAGAGCAGAGATCATTCACGAGATCGCTGTTCTGGAGCAGGCATCATCCTGCCATCGAGTGATCAACCTGCATGAGGTCTACGAGATGCCCAGCGAGATGGTGCTTGTTCTAGAGTTGTGAGTATATACAAAACGAGATAATTTATATAGCAGTTCTTGTTCAACATTGGTGATTGTGATTGAATCGAATACATTTA